>NC_039367.1:1410118-1585412 GCF_003573695.1 Papaver somniferum
GAGTAAATTGACAGGCATCTAATTCTACCTGCTTCATCGAGTCCATATGACGAAGGTGGTCGACCTCTTTATTTATCTCTGAGACCCCTTTGCTGAGTCTGTACATGCACACTTCAAGATTCCTCTCAGACTCAGCAAGACGGGCTACATCGGCACGAGACGCGGAAAGAGCATTGCTGAGAGCGTAGACTTCAGCACGAGCATCATCTCGTTCCCTGGCAAGACCAAGCATATTATCTTGGACCCCTGAAAGAGGAATGGACCGCGCCGTCTGTAATTCTTCTTCCAATAGCTGAATCCTAGATTCCAACAAGGAAGTACGCTCGCGGGCTTCCCGCAGATTATCACTGGTCCACAGCAGTGTGCCATTAAATAAAGCACGATCATGGTTGTACAGATTTTGCATGTCGACCATCTGAACATGCCGTGCGCGCCATACTTCAGCCCGAGCATCCCATTTCCTAGCCTCACTCTTAATCTTCTCAACCAAATCTCTAATACGAGATTTTTGCCGAGCTCTTTCGTTTCGAAGCCATACCAGCTCGGGGATGCCACCCACTGGACATAGGGTGGGGAGACTCAGACAGAACAACTAAGAGATAAAAGAATGACGACATACGGCGAGGGAAAAGAACCAAACCTGTGAAAGTGGAAACTTGGCTACGAGTTTGCTCTAACTCAGCGCGCACTGCAATAAGTTCTGAACGAAGATCAGCCTCTGCTTCACCCAGTTTTTCTTTCTCCTTAAGGATTTTCTTCATCTCTTCTATTTCCACCTCAGCCGCAGATAATTCCTTTTCCCGATGACGAAGCTTAGCCTCGAGCTTCAGAGATTTTTCTTTAAAGAACTGATACAGCACGTGGTTGCAATGCTCGCTCCTCATCATCTACACATCAAAATGACAAAACATTATTCAACCGAAGCGTCCTATTCTCACGTACAAGCATGTACGAAAATTTACCTCCAGCACACGCTGTTGCGGGAAGCCATATTGATACCCGTCGGCAATAGCGATCATATCGGCAACAGAAGTAGGAGGCTCCGGCACGAGGGTAGCTTCGGGAACGGTCAACCTTTTTCCCCAGGCTTCAGACACCTGCGCCTCCGAAGACATCTCCATCATGCGACGGGTATACGCGGTTGATTCCTTTTCCCCAACAACCACAGGAGCAGGATGAGAGACAAACATAAGATTCTTCTCCTTAAACCAACTCATGATGGCATCCTCACCCTCAGACATCGGCGACTGGGGAAGACTATCGGCGGGCGCGTCAACAACAGATTTTTCTTTCTCCGACTCGACCCCCTCGGCATGAACGTTGGCATGCTCTTCCGCGCCTACATGCACAGCAGGCTCCTCCGCACCAACACCTTCTACAGCAGCATCACCATTACCATCACCACCAAGAACATCCCAATCGTCATTAGGGGAAAGTAAAGAGAAGTCCTCGGGAAAATCGAGGGCTTCGTCAAAGAACTCCCCCGTGGAATACATCCGATCGAAAGAAAATTCTTGAGAAGTGGGAAGGGTATCCATGACATCACCAGCAGGGACGGAAACATCCTCGATGACAACATCATCCGCCACTACACCCTTGTTCCTTCCTCCATCACCGGCGTGACCAGCGAAGACCTCTTCTTCGACATTGATAGGGGAGGTACCAGTACGTTCCTCCCCATCTGTAATCTCGTCCTCAGCAAACTCTTCGTTCACGGGACTAGTAACTTCTTCTTGGGACTCAACCTCGCCCACCACCATAGTAGAAGACTGCTTCGGCCTAATCTTTTTCTTCTTCAATACCTGAAACCGACACCACAAAGGAATTATTCTTCCCGTCCGATGGAAGTTATAAAAACGAAACACAGCTAGAATCTGCGTACCTGAGCAGCTGAGATATTCTTCGATGGGAGTATAGCACAGGAACCATCCTCCTCGTCTTCCTCTACGACATCCAGGGCATAAGGAAAATTCATGCCCGCAAAGTTCAGACGCCAGGGGCAGAAATCTCCATAGCGAGCGGGAGGAGATTCGCGCGGCTTACTATTCTCGGTTGGCCGCCATCCGCGGGAACCGGGAATCCAACCGTAAGCCCACGGACCAACTATCTCAATGACAGTGGCGTGCCACTCGTAGTCATGATCGCGCTTGATCCTTTCTCGCGCGGGGAAGAGTTTCCGACGACTGGACGCCTCCGTGCCAGGAACATACTTCAGCTTGGCATCGCTGACCTCATTTAACAGACGAATCTCGCCTCGAGGAGCAGGAAGATTCCGAAGGCTGACACTCCACGGCTTGCGATTCCTGCTATTGACGTAATCACCGAAGGAGTTATTAAAATTCTCAGGAGTGTACCATTCCTTCTCCAAGGGATTGGGGACGTAGCAAGTCATCGACGTTTCCCCCTTACTCCGCAGATAGCATTCCTTCAGGGCGCGGAGATAATTCCCCGATAGTTGGGATACGGAATGGCTATGAGTATTTGTGGAAGAACCCTCACGACTAGCGAGCACGTCGTAGTAGAAGGAATCACCCGATTTGTACAACGGCAGCATCAGACCAGCCTCGAAGGCCCCAACCGTCGTTAACAAGTGAAATTCATCGAATTCGTACTTAGAGATCAGCTCATACGTAATATCATCCTCGGGGGCATAGAAACGAACCCCGAAGGCTTGGAGCTCATGCTTCTCCTTGAATATTTCAAGATCGATATGCTTGAAGGTTACTTTTCTCCTGCTAACAGAAACACTGCGTATCAAGAGAGAAGACTCATCCTCCTCGGCGGGGCCGGACGAATTAACAAACACTTCAGACGCTTTTCTCTTCACGGGGGGATTCTTTGAAGATTCAACCCTAGGAGCTACGCCCTTTGTATTCTTCCCTTTAACAGTTGGAGAAGACCGTAGATGATGCTCGGGCACTAACGAACGTAAAGGAGGAACGTCAAAAGCAACAGCGCGGGGAGGAGCCTGCGTACTCCGAGTATCTTCACGAGGACGCACCATTGAGTGATTAAAGACTCTCCGTGAACCAGACGGAATTATCAGAGGAATCTCTTCCCGAGAAGACGAGGCTCTCGCTCCGGAAGAAACTCGACTCCGACGAACATCATCTTGAGACTCTCGACGCTGAGGAGATCTCGACAACCTAGAATCAGGAGTCTCATAAGTAGGCCGCGGACGGTCAGACATGGCTGTGGAAAGAATAAAATCAAGAACAAGTTACACACGATAACCAAAAATCAAAAAACACATTCATAGCAATACAACCACGATAACATAGCAACCCTAAAATTAGGATACAATCTCAATACTCCACCCTCGAAGTAATGGCTGCCTTAATTTAAGATGAAGAACAGGGGCAAACTAGTATGCAAGCATCAGAAAAAGCTCTTCATCACAAACAAGGAACAACAATAGCAGAAAATTCACAAATCAACACGGCATAAAACAGTGAAATCAAGAAAAGATAAACTCACCGGCAAAAACAGCAAGTAGAAGAAACGAACAGGGGAAGATCCCAGGTGCAATAAAGACTGACAGAATTTAAGATCACAGGTGCAATGAAAACTGACAAAGAATTTAAGGTCACAGGTTTAATGAAGGCAGGCAGGAAATTTAAAGGAAGAATGAACTGAGAGAGTGTTTAGGAAGAATGAAATTAAATTTCCTCTCTATCCTTAAAATACCCGAAAGAAAAGAGGAAATTAAGGGAGAAATAGGAAAACGTGCCCGTTACATAAGCAGTTAATGCACGAATAAAAGACGTGCCCAAGTATCTAGGAGAAGTTATTAGGAGTGAGAAGAATGTGCGACGATAGTTTTTCTTCAAGGCACCCATTGTTCAGTTAAGCCCGAAGAAAAGGGGCAAATTGTGTACACATATATCTCACTATCGGACACGTGTATACAGAAAGGTACGTGGAAAGCATGCAAGCCAAAACATCAAAACACGATGCGTCACGAAGCACCAAATAAACCCCTAGGAGTTGCTTTATCTCATCCCCAGAAGAGGAGCTAAGATCAACGGTGGAGAGAAAGTCAGCTGACACGGACTGACAGGGGCAGAAGACACTTGTCTGACACGAGCAGACCCCTCAACCACCCGCATTAAACACTCTGAGCAGTGCACGTGTCGACCGACCTATGGAACGAGCGAAGATGCCTCCGCGGGATCGAGGGGGAAACGCAGACCTCCGCGTGATGGACGCAAGGACACGAGAAGATAAGGTTCCAACGGTCTTCAGAGATGGGTCCCACATTCCAACCTTATAAATACCCAATCTCCACAAAGAGGAGGGGGGAATCGAAAAAAACATCAGGAGAGAGAGAGAGAGAATAGCAAAGGTAAGTTAATCCCATAGTGGAGAGAAATATGTAAACCCAAAGTCATTCAACTATTCGTGTAACCGTGAATAATATAGTAGAACAACAAACCCCGTGGACGTAGGCCTTAGTGCTGAACCACGTAAACCTTGGTCTTATTTACATTTCAGCACTTTACATTCATTTAGCTCCGCACGTATCTGCTTATATATGTTGTTTTCCTTTTATATTTGTACCCCATGCATAATCGCTACGCACGGGGAAGTTGGAGGAGGCCATGATAAACCCGTGGGTTTTGAGCCAATGAATCCACATCAGGGTATCATCATCGTAATCTCTTTAGACTTTAATGATTGATTGTGGGCATTCGGACCCCGCGTAGTTCGTGTGTCCACAAGTACAATGGCATCATGTTTCACTGGGTAGTTACAAAGACAGGGGTACAGCGATTTCCGGCACAACAAACACGGTTTTAGATTTGAAATATTCTGCTGTTTCGGGTAGAGTATCTAATAATATTCAAAAATTATCACCAAAACCTATCTATTATAACAAGTTTCCTTTGAGCCTTCTGGTGTTCTATGAAGATCCATTAGAAAGATACCTAGAGTGTCCAACTCCAAAGTGTTTGAGAAAGAGGAAGCCAGTAACATGCAAGGTTCATGATCTTGTTTAAACATTTGCATAAATTGGAGTCTCCGACATCCAAGGAAGGAATAAAGCAGCATAAGCTCTCAAGCCCGGCAAAAGAGAAAGCTCTTAGGCAGCAACTGCGAATGTTCTTGAGAAACAAGCCTTTGGATTATCATCATGGTAGTTTCTAATTTGTCTGTCTAAATTTCAACGAGCAAACTATCTAAGTTCCACAGAGCAGAATCGTTCGACCTACTTGAACTACCTGACTTTAAAATATCTCATTGACAAAACTGGGGTTTTCTTAGAAACCATGTAAGAGCACAGTACCCACATCAAAGCTATGAAAAATGAACAGGCAATTAATCGCTATTGATTACTCAAAATGAGGTACCTAAAAAGGATAATGTGATGTTAACCGATATTTCCAACCAAACAGTTCTCTTAACTGACCTCAAACAGACAACATGCGGGCACTTTTGATTTGCACAATAAACCAGATTCTCAATTTAGCATAAACAAACAAAGAACCGTCTATTCACAGTATCTTAAAGGCTAGCAACTAGCCCAGAAAATACAATGCTCCGGGGATATAAAGATTAAAGTCCATTAAAAGGAACTTTCATATGCATACCAAGTCATAATAGAAGCCAAACACAGTTGATACCAATTGATAGATCAACTAGTTTGTACTGTGAGCATCATTCGTATACACAAGTTGAAGGATAGAGCCTTCACCCACAACAAACCCAATATATGCAATCTCAGAAAACAACACCAGGAACCACTTATGTATCAAATTTAAAAATAAGTTCATACCAGTGTTTTAAGTTGCAATAGAATCATAGTTGATGGCCATACATCCGAAGAAGAAAAAAATCTTATGACAGTGTTTAATCCTACCACCAAGAGTCATTATCGTAAGCAGCATAGACTAAGTTCAGTCACTTTAGTGCCCTATAGTAAATTCAAAAATTTAACACCCAAATACCCATCAATTTATAAGATTAAACCACAACTTTGTCATAAGGATAAGCACAACTAAATCATCATTTATGCATCTTATCACAAAACATAAACAAGACATTATTAAGTTCCAACGAGCCTACAACAATATTAAAGCCTAAACCTTCAAACACATCTTTTTTAAAGCGTTTGTTTATTCACTCATTTTTGGTTATATCACCAAACCCTCCCTTAACTACTCGTATCTATTTCTCTCTTTCTTCCTCCATCACTACTGCTCTTCCTCTCCTCCTGAAGAACACCCCTCCTCTCCTCCACAGATGACCGTCGGCGCTCCATCACCATCGCTGCTCTTCTCTCAATCTCTCTCTTCAAACCTGATGGAGCGCCGACGGTCATCTGTGGAGGAGAGGAGGGGTGTTCTTCAGGAGGAGAGGAAGAGCAGTGGTGATGGAGGAAGAAAGAGAGAAACAGATAAGAATAAGAGTGGTTGAGGGAGGATTTGGTGATTGATAGACACATTTTTGTGTCTAATTTGTTCTCAATATTATATATTGTTGGCACTCGATTTTGTACTAATTTGTTATTTTATGTATTTGTAGGTATTTTTTTGGAAATAAATATTTTAAGATAATTCGGCTCGAAAAGTTGATTTTGGCACACGGAGGACACGTGTTATTCGGACTCCCAAGTTTGGATAAGGGGTAACCTAATTACTAAGGGGCACCCCCAGGTCACCCCAAGGCATCTGCTATTCGCACCCCAATCCAGGCTAAGGGGACACCATATTCACGATTCAAAAAAATGAATTTGGCGGGAAGAAAACATGCAGACGCTGTTGAAGTTTGGTCGGATTGTTGGAGGAATTCTAGCGAGATTCAATCGCTGGAAATTATTGGGTTAATCCTGTTAAGGCTAAACAGGCCGAATGCAAATGATTTTAGCGATCAAGTTGGGCTGAAATGATCGGGAGAGAAGATCAAAGTCCAAACAGGGGACCGAGATATTTTAGAAGATTATGTTAATTACGGAAGATGTGTGAAGATTGGGAGAATATATTTGGGAAGATATTATCTCATGATATTATACAAACAATTTAAGACAATCCAGAGACGCGTAGAAGAGTTAAACAGGGAAGAAAATCCCATATCCTGCATGAAATACAAAGAAAATATTCCCGATGTTAATGGAGAATTCGGGGAGTTATTGTGAAGATTTGAAGGCATTAAACAGTATATAAAGGCTCTTTGGGTCTACTAGAAAGGGTGTCGAGAGTTGGGAGAAGAGAGGAGAGCCACAGACGCAGAAATCAAGAGTTGATCAATCTCTGCTGCTGCTGCTACTGCTGATGAAGAACACCAAGAACACGAAGAGCGGACTCGCAGTAGCAGTCGTTTATTAGCAGTCGTAGTTACAACGGCTGTGGGTCTTAAAACGCGACAACAACACTTTACATATATCGTTCTTTTTGTAACATCTGAAAAGCACCTTTGCAACAGTTATTTTCGTTGCAATTTTTCTGTTCACTTGTTTTACTCCCTTTAATCAACTTTTTGAGCTTAATACATGTATTTTGAGATTATGATTAATATGAGGAGCTAAACCCCAACACTGGGGTGATGGAGGAAGCCTTATTTCACACTTGGGTAATTATATTTAATTCTTCTCATGACTTTTGCACTAATTTTAATTGAAATTATGATTTGAAAAAATTAGTTGTCATTTGATTTGATGCGGCATGCTTAGATTAGATGATTTGATGCCTCATGCATAACATTTACATCTAATATTTGGAGAATTTATCTTGGCAAAAATAAGAGTCAATATATTTTATATATTTACTGAGCTATAATTGTTAAAAGAATCATTATTTGAACCTTAAGAAATGAATTCGGTGGAATCCTAAACCCCAGTACCTCTTGCACCATTGTTAATATTTTTGTGTATATAATTTTTATAAATCTAAAAATCCTTCACCTTCACAAGTCTTAGAGTTCGAACCTTTATTACTACAACCACAGAAAAATCTTTTATCATTTTGGCGCCGCCGACGCGGATTTGTGCTTAGGTAGAATTTTTAGGTTTATTTATTTTTATTTATTTTTTATTATTTGTTCCTTTTTACTTTGTCTTTTTTTTTTTGATTTACAGGTTCGAAGTGGAGTACTAAGGACCTTGGAAGGAAAAGCAAAAAGAACGGAAAGAAGACGAAGGACTTTTTTTATTATTTTTTAGATATTTTTTTTATTATTATTAATTATTTTTTTTTGAAACTGTAATTAAAGTTTTTATTTTTGTAATCTTTTATTTTTGGACATTATTTTTTTTTCTTGTCCCGGACATTGAACATTGGACATTATTTTTAAAACCCTACGGAAGGGTTATAAATTAAAAAAAAAATATTATATAAATTGTGTGCAGGGAAGGACGACGATTACTATATCGTCTCGGCCCCTCGGGTTCGCACACGGCATAGGAGTCGTGGCCCGAGTCGACGACAACGGTTCATCGCCCGTCTGGTACGGGAGGTAAGTCCAATCGAAACACCCGCGAATCTCCTGCAAGCGGGTTACTGTCTGCCTTAAGGTGATAATTGTTTGAGGACGAACCAGACTATCTTTATTTTCCTAGTAAAGGGCAAGGCCTGGCCAATACAAGATAAGGGTTCAGATTTCATCACCGCTCCCTTCTTGCCCGCCTTAGGAAAATGAAACCTAACGCGAACCCAATCTTAAAATTTGGAATAGAACGAGACCGATAGGGTAACGAGCTTAATAGGAAACTCGTTCGAAAAATATTGGTTGCTCTTTAAGCACACTCCAAAGTTCATGATGGTTTCTGTGAGTTGAATGCGTGACTGCGCCGCCTTGTGATAGCGGTGAGGCCTTGGGTATCAAAGCTCCACTGAGCTTCCCTCGCCTCAATTCAACTTACTTTGACTCGGATTGATTCCAGAGGGGTTTGCTCAAATTGCAACGAATTCCCTTTCGAAAGATAGAAGCTGGTCTAGAAACAATCTAAGTGGAGCCATCATGCTTTTTGTTTGCTAGAAATCTTTAGGTTTGCTTTGGTGGAGTCGAGTCGGCCTTGTTTGTGATTGTATAAAATCCCTCTGTAGTTTATATTTCTTCGGTGATGAATCCTTTTGAGGAGACGCCACCTGCGACGACGTTGCGAGAATATATGTCTAGAAATTCTCGTTATCAAGAGACGTCTTCGGATATGACTCTTGGTGAATATATGCGTGGGCAGCGATATATGGATACTCCAACTTTTATTGAGGAATCACCTCTAACGATCTATGATAAATATTATAAACATAGACCATGTAGTTTGGAACAAAGATTGAGAATTCTTGAATTTCAAAAATTGTATCATGATGATGAGGATAGTGATGATGAAGAATCTGAAATATGTGGGAATAGTGATCAGGAATTTGTTACCCCAGTTGAACCTTATAATGATTATATTATTTCTGGTTCAGATCCTAATAATTTTAAAAATTATTCACATATTCAAAAGGACGAGGATTTGACTAGAGATACCCCCGTTTCAGACGATGTAGTATGTCCTGTTTACGAAACCGATGATGGTTTAGAGGAACCAGTTTATCTTGAGATCGAGTCAAACGATTTAGAAACAACAGTCTTAGATGAACTCGTAGAGATTAGCGAGGATGAACCTGACTTAGAAAAATCAATTGCCGACCTAGAAATTAGGGAGGTTATGACCAGTCTATCTAGAGACGCTGAAAACTCTAAGTTTGGGGGTGAGTATCATTCTCCATGTGCTTTAACTCTTAGTAAGGTCCCTCACTTGGGACTTGACATCAATGCCTCACCCATCTTACGAGACTATCTTCGTACTCGTTTTCCAGAACCTAATGATATCCAACAAGAGTCTCAACTGTTAGAAACCCATCCTCTGGTTGATGTGGTTAACCCAGGAAATAATACCAAGATTGATTTTGTTTTCCCACCAAAAACTTTTCTACCAATTGTGGGAACATATAAATTTCAGATGTGTCAATTATTAAGTTTTGAGACTAAACCTAATTACTTTAGGAGATTAGGGTCGACACATCTGTTTAAGGAAGACCACCACTCTCTTTGTGGTCAGCTGTGTAAGTCAAATCTGATTCACTTTAAGGATCCCCATTTATTCAGGTTGTTATTATTTTTAATTGAGTTTTTCCAGACTTTTAAACCTGAACTGTTGGATCTTAGCTATGAGGAAGTGCATCCAATGAAAATTTTCTATCAAGATCCTTTCATAGAACCTGAACCTGAACCACAATGGGACATAGGTATCTTAATCAGGAAACTAGGTAAGGGCATGCTAGTCTTGTTCATTTCGTTGGTTCACTGCAGTTTCCTTTTGTCAGCTCTTTTTGGTTTTAAAGACCCACAGTTATTCCGGCTACTGTTATACGGTTCGAGTTGACTAAACCTTTCCTACGTCTGGCTGAAGACTTTAAACTTAGCACTTCTTGGGAGGTAACCCAATCTCATGCAACACGGTAATATCCTTCTTTAACTCTTTTTGCTTCAAATGGTAACAGTTTCTCCTTGTTCATGCTTTTAATTTCATCTTTAGAACATTGAGGACAATGTTAGATTTAAGTTTGGGGGTATGGGAGAAACTTTTTAGTTGCAATAAATAAACTCCAGAGCCTAGAAATTTACGCCTATTAAGGATAGCACTAACCAATCTAAGTGGATGGAAACATTTTTGTTTTAGGAGCTGAGGAACCAATCTGACTAGATGGAAACATCTATAGAGTCTATTCATAAAAGCACAGAGTTCAGGTGTTAGAAATAACATGATAGTTTCGCCATATCTCGTCGAGTCCTTTTCACTTTCTATTTTTAGTTTTCTTTTATTTCAAGTGATTTGGTGGGGCACACGATTCAAGTTGTTACCTTTGCTAGGGTGAAATAGAGTGACTGAGTTACCTTTTCAAAAAAAAAAAAAAAGTTTTAGACCAGACCATTTGACCAAACGGAATAAAATTCAATAAAGTCGACCACTGGTACCCTTGTATATGCCAGTTGTGTTGACCTAGAGTTAGGATTATTGACCACTGGTTCCCTTGTATATACCAGTGTGTTAATATTAGTCAGACCGGTATCTCAGTCATTTAGGTTAGGTTCACCTTGGCAGAGGCCTTCAGACAGATATGGGAAACATCGTTCACTTTTCAACCATCTACATTTTTCTTTTTCCATCTTCTTAATCTTTTCATGTGATTAGTCTGACTCCGAGTATGATGTCCATCGTGAAACTATCTTAGTAGAGCTCTGTCACTTATATGAATTTTAGTATGCTTGAGTGCAAACTCGTATACAGCAATTGGAATTTCGCGTCAGGGAACTTCCTCCTGTAATTAATAAGTATGCCAACCAAGGAGGTTCTTTAGTGCTTTCCAAGATTTTTCGTAGATAGTTAGGGTCTGGAGTATTGGTTTTTGTGGGTACACCTCTGATAAACCCACCCGAGATTAACTCGGTCACTTTTCAAGAATAAATTTTGCTCGAGGACTAGCAAATAATAAGTGTGGGGGTATTTGATAGACACATTTTTGTGTCTAATTTGTTCTCAATATTATATATTGTTGGCACTCGATTTTGTACTAATTTTGTTATTTTATGTATATGTAGGTATTTTTTTGGAAATAAATATTTTAAGAAAATTCGGCTCGAAAAGTTGATTTTGGCACCCGGAGGACACGTGTTATTCAGACTCCCAAGTTTGGATAAGGGGTAACCTAATTACTAAAGGGCACCCCCAGGTCACCCCCAAGGAATCTGCTATTCGCACCCCAGTCCAGGCTAAGGGGACACCATATTCACGATTCAAAAAAATGAATTTGGCGGGAAGAAAACATGCAGACGCTGTTGAAGTTTGGTCGGATTGTTGGAGGAATTCTAGCGAGATTCAATCGCTGGAAATTATTGGGTTAAGCCTGTTAAGGCTAAACAGGCCGAATGCAAATGATTTTAGCGATCAAGTTGGGCTGAAATGACCGGGAGAGAAGATCAAAGTCCAAACAGGGGACCGAGATATTTTAGAAGATTATGTTAATTACGGAAGCTGTGTGAAGATTGGGAGAAGATATTTGGGAAGATATTATCTCATGATATTATACGAACAATTTAAGACAATCCAGAGACGCGTAGAAGAGTTAAACAGGGAAGAAAATCCCATATCATGCATGAAATACAAAGAAAATATTCCCGACGTTAATGGAGATTTCGGGGAGTTATGTGAAGATTTGAAGGCATTAAACAGTATATAAAGGCTCTTTGGGTCTACTATAGAGGGTGTCGAGAGTTGGGAGAAGAGAGGAGAGCCACAGACGCAGAAATCAAGAGTTGATCAATCTCTGTTGCTGCTGCTGATGATGAAGAACACCAAGAACACGAAGAACGGACTCGCAGCAGCAGTCATTTATTAGTAGTCGTAGTTACAACGGCTGTGGGTCTTAAAACGCGACAACAGCACTTTACATATATCGTTCTTTTTGTAACATCTGAACAGCACCTTTGCAACAGTTATTTCTGTTGCAATTTTTCTGTTCACTTGTTTTACTCCCTTTAATCAACTTTTTGAGCTTAATACATGTATTTTGAGATTATGATTAATATGAGGAGCTAAACCCCAACAATGGGGTGATGGAGGAAGCCTTATTTCACACTTGGATAATTATATTTAATTCTTCTCATGACTTTTGCACTAATTTAATTGAAATTATTATTTGAAAAAATTAGTTGTCATTTGATTTGATGCGGCATGCTTAGCTTAGATGATTTGATGCCTCATGCATAACATTTACATCTAATATTTGGAGAATTTATCTTGGCAAAAATAAGAGTCAATATATTTTATATATTTACTGAGCTATAATTGTTAAAAGAATCATTATTTGAACCTTAAGAAATGAATTCGGCGGAATCCTAAACCCCAGTACCTCTTGCACCATTGTTAATATTTTTGTGTATATAATTTTTATAAATCTAAAAATCCTTCACCTTCACAAGTTTTAGAGTTCGAACCTTTATTACTACAACCACAGAAAAATCTTTTATCAGTGATACAACCAAGAATGAGTGAATAAACAAATGCTTCAATCCCTCTTTATTTAGGCATTACCTTATAAGATCACCATGACTGACACAACACAGTTTTGATCTATCTATTGTTGTAACTAGTCAGAAATCTGGCATGGAAAGCGCAACTCATTGCACCTCCAAAGATGCTGCTTTTGCACAAATACAGATGTTAATCATCCTGTGTTTACAACAATAGAGGTTTTCAAAAAAAGAAGATGTATAGTATTACAAGGTTTTGCATGGTTTAATGATCAACAAGTAACAGAAAAAAATACGCAGCTGACAAAGTGAAAAGATGGATGAATTTGAATTTTATAATAAACCCATCTATTATAAACTTATTACTTTGAGCCTACTGGTATATTCTATGAAGATCCATTAGAAAGCTATGAAAAATGCAATTCCACAGTCCGAAGTGTTTGAGAAAGATGAAGCCAGTAATATGCAAGGCTTGTGATCTTGTTTAAACATTTGCATAAATTGGAGTCTCAGACCTCCAAGGAAGGAATAAAGCAGCATAAGCTCTCAAGCCCGGCGAAAGGCGGAAGCTCTTAGGCAGCAACTGCGAATGTTCTTGAGAAACAAGCCTTTGGATTATCATCATGGACTATATAAGATGGTATCTATAACAACAACATTAATGCCTAAACCTTCAAACAATGTTAATGCATTCCCTTATAAGATTAGCATGACTAACAGAAAACAGTGTGATCTATCTATTGTTGTGACTAGTCAGAAATCTCGTGTGGAAAGCACAGCTCATTGCACCTCGAAAGATGCTGCTTTTGCACAAATTCGGATGTTCATCATCCTATTGTCTACAACAATAATATGATAGTCTGGCGTACCTTAAATGATCAATGAAGATTCTCAAATAAAGAAGACGGACACACCTCTTATTACTAAAGTAAATATAACACATGGCGTTACAAGGTTTTCCATCGTTTAACGATCAACAAGTAACACAAAAATACACAGCTGGCAAAATGAGCACTGAGCGAACTTGAATTATTTTATGGACCCATTCATTCCTGAGGCACAAAAATCGAGCCAAAGGAAGAGATATTTAGTCCCAAAACCAAAATCAAAGTTTTGACACCACCCAGTAATGCAGAAAACAAATATTGATTTCATCACATTGTAAATTTGCTGTTAAGCAGTGCTAACATAATCAACCAAAAAAAACAAATTCCATAACAAACAAAGAAACACCAATACTGATCTCTCTGGACTCTGGTATAACCCTAGATTTAATTCTCGATTACTCAGAAGCAAATGAAAAGCAAATGAACTCTCAGGTATGACCCTAGATTTAATTCTCGATTACTTTTGGAAGGAAAAAAAAATTAGAAGCAATGATATAAAAGAAAAATTAGGGGTTACAAAAACAGTACCGATCTACTGCGCATAAAGCATCAGATGAAGTTGAAAGATTGGAGATTCCGTCAATTAATAATAACAACTTGCGAGTGTGAATCTGAATGGCGGAAGTAAAGAGAGTGACAAACGCACTGCGAGAGATAGAAAAATCGGAGGAGATGGTGGTTGTGGCGGCGTGACATTTTCTTTTAAATCGAGGGAGCTCAACTATACTTTGTAACTTTATATTGGGCTTGGGCAATGCCCTATTGGCTCTCCCATTTTATTTCAGTGAAAACTACGCACAAACTAATTTTTCACATCTCAATCACTGTGAAACCCACGCCCAAAAAAATTCAGACGCTCACCCATTTTCTATAAGAAAATTCTCACAAATCCAGAATTTATAAAATTGTGTTCCGATCTTTTTTTTTTCTTTAATATTCTATTTTTCTTTTCTCTTCTTTCTCTCTTTTTTACTGTTCTTCTTGTCTCTTTGTCGACATCAATTCAAAGGAATTGAGCTTGATTTATAATCTCTAGAAAGTTTAGTAGCTTGATGAATTGAGGGAGAAGATGATGGTGCTGAAGTCGATTGAGCTCTGGACGAAGAAAAAAAGGGTAAGCTAATCTAGGGTTTCGTAAATGATTGATATTCTGTGTGAAATCGATTTAAATCGATCAATTGTCAATCGGTTTGTTGTTAATTGGAGTAGAAATGGGGAATGGCATAATTAAGAGAAAGAATTTGAGAAATAGAATCTGGAGCAGCTACCAAGTATCAACTGTATAAAAAGTGTGAAGAGATCGTTAATGAGGTCCGTTCTGAACTATGGAAATTGTTTTTTTCTATTACTTTGTTGCTCTCTTGCTTGAACCAATTAATACGACTGAATATGAGAGCTGAAGGGTTTATATCATCAAATAATCAGGAAGAAAATTTACCTAGATTTTGTGGCATCCTCTTTTCGAATGCCCTCCTGTGTTAGGTATCTGTAAAAGAAATTGACTATCTTGAATACAAATTTGTTTGTACAAGGATTCTCATGTGATCTTCCATCTGCCTATAGTATTCTACAGTATAATGTATAAGGTTAGAATACTCAAGTGAAATTATCGTTCTTTCCATAGTGTAGTGTTAGAGACTTGAAATGGTTAATCTGAAGTCTAATTAGAAACATGAATTTAACAACTAGCTTTTGCTATCATGTTTTATTATATATCATTTAATTTACATTTTTCTCTTTCATTCTTGCGTTTAATTATATCCTGAAATGTATATTTGTGGTTGTAGTTTCACAGCTATTCACAATATATCGGGTCTCATCTTGACGGGGTGCAATGTTAACTTGTGCTCAACACCAAGTCAACCAGTAGATTCTAGAAGTGGTCAACATGAAAAGTTCTTGAGACGGGAACGGCATGAAGAAGCTGTGACGTGACCAGAATTTATGCAGTCAGTGGAGGTGATGCTGTTATGACTGCATAACATGTCATGCAATTGAGAAAATGTCTGCATAACATGCTATGCAGTCGTGAAAATGGATGCATAACCTGTTATATATCTACAAATTTGTTGCATAGCTTGTTATGCAGTCTAGAAAACGGTTGCATAACACGTTATGCAACTACTTTTTTCTTAGTATTGAAACCAACAAAAAATAAGGATGCATAACTTGTCATTCACCTACAATAGTATTTATATAACATGTTATGCAGTCGTGAAAATGGATGCATAACCTGTTATGCATCCGAAAATATGACTGCATAATGCATTATGCATCGAGAAAATTGTTGCAAAATCTTTTATTCATCGAGAAAATAGATACATAACCTGATATGCATCCGTAAATATGAATGCATACTACATTATGCATCAATTTTTTTATGTACGCACTAAAATCAACCAAAACAATGGTTACATAACTTACTACAGATGCATAACTTTGTTATCCAAATGCATAATTTTTTATGCAGTGGAGAAAATGGTTGCATAATTCGTTATGCGTCTGCAGAATGTGTTATGCATCTTTTTTGGTGGCTGCATAATGGTTATGTATCAAATTTTCGAAAATTTTCCCTAAAATGATGACCACCTCCGATTTTTTCGTGAAAAACAAAAATTTGATATTCTTATTTGTACTCGTTGCATAGCTCTCTTAAAAAGATTTCCAATGATATAAAATTTGTAAAATTCCAAGGCGCGGATTTTTAGATATGTTATATCCAAGTTGCGTTGTCAATTATACCCCTAATGCATTAATCGTCATGCGGATGCACAATCCGTCATGCATACATTTTTAATAATTTCAGATAATTATGGGTGTCACAGAAATAATTATGGGTGTCACGGTACTCAAAATTAATTGTGGGCCTGACAATGAGAATATTATTTTTTTGGGCCTACGCCCAAGTTTCCCTTTATTTCATCCTACACGTTGTCACACCCCCATTCAATCGCCTAAAATTTTCGAAGGTTGTTTTTAGGCATACCAAAAACTTTCAAGGCATCAAAATATTTTTCCCATCCTAGGTGACCTTATAAGGGGTGTCTATTTGGTAGTTCAATTACCTATATACCCTTGAACCTAAAATCAAAAAATAAATTGTCCTAAACATCTCTTCTTCTTCCTCTAGCCAAACCACCTTCATTTTCTCTCAAATTTTTTTCATCACCGTAATTAATTATCGATTCGTGAAAATTCGATCATCGGTTAAATTGAACCATATAATGGATCGTACAAAGAAAAAAGCAAACGTCAGGTGTTCTAAATCCTTTTCCAATCAATGAATTAAAGAAGAAGAACCAATTAAAGATGAAGGTGTAAAAACTATAATTGAACCAGAAATTGAACCGGAAATTCAACCATTTGAAGCTCCAAATACTGAAATGAGGATAAGAAGGTATTCCCTACAAACCCAATCTTTTATTTGTTGTTTTTCATGGATTGAATGGGTTAAATTGCTAAAAACTTAGGGTTTTTGACGGTTACAGTAGCGGGTTCGGCTGATAATTGAGTTGAGTTTTGAGCCGAACTGTTCTTGAAATTTCACCCTGAAAGTGTATATGAACAGTCCGGCTAAACCGTAAATGTCAATTTTTAGCCGAACCCCAAAATGTGTATTAAATACGTCCCAGAACAGTGTCAGGTTCGGCTAATACCTTGCAAACCTTACCGACCGAACCTGGGAAGTGAAATTTACCCCATGTGGTTGTCAGGTTCGGCTGACTCGATTATATCACTTTCAAGACGAGCCTCTCACTGTAAACACTTCGAAAATATTAATTTACAGGCTCTAGGTTCGGCTGGCTCGTGTTGTTGAGTTATCAGCCGAACCTTCTCTTTGCATACTCGAGTTTTTCGATCTTCTTTTGGCCATAACTTTTTCGTTCGATGTCGGAATGACCTGTTTGTATTTTCATTCTCTTGAAGTTGAAGATAAGATCTCATTGATCTTAATGAGTTTAATATGGACCTTGGTATTCTCCATCATTAGACTTCACTTTTTTAACACTTTTAGTAATTTCCACTTTTTTTGTTTGGTTCATTCTATGAATAGGCTGCAAAACAGAAAACATATGTAATAAAAAGCCTAACTCCTAAATGTGTTTAAGTATCATGGAAAAATCAGTATCATGTTCGGCTGATGTGATTTTTTGAATATGAGTCGAACTTGGAAAAATATATAGTTCGGCTGATACGATATTTAGAGTGAAAACCGAACCTAACTCTCAGGAATAGGTTCGACTTGTTATTAGACTTTAATATAAGCCGAACTAGGATCTTGCAAATAGGTTGGAAGTTGGAAAATGAAGGTTCGGCATATAACGTTAACAAATTCAACTAGCCGACTGTTTATCAATTTAGTGGGTTCGACTTATATTTTTAAGCCGAACATAGTCCTGGTTCGCCGAACCATGATGAAAAATACAATTTTTTGATGATTTCAAGCTACAAAAGTGATATTAAACATAAAATGGAAGTGTACATGTGTGTTAGAAGCATTGTGTTCCTCATCTATGTATTCGTCATCTGGATTTGGCTCATAAAAATCATCATCTTGAGTTTGAGTTTTTGTAAAATCATTCTCATAATCTAAGAAATCAGCAATTTCTGGATCATTGTTGTAGTTATATGTATTTTCCTAGTTTTTTTAGATGAAGAATGACCCTTTTCATCCTCCATTGAATCAATAATTTTTTTTGTTCACTTTCTCTTTTTCTTTCTCTCCTTCTCAATAAAAACTTAATTTTTTTCCCCAAATTTTTTCATCTACCCAAAACTTTATAATTCTTAATTATCTTAATCACTAAACAAAAGTTTTATTTACTAATCCACTTTACTAACACTAATACAGAAATGTCAGATTTGCCATTATAAAAAGTTTTGGTTAAGGGGGTTTCTGATTTTGTTATTTGACATCCTTTTTTGTCTTTATTCAGTATGCCTAGAAATATTTAGGTATGCCTAAAAACAGCCTTCAAATTTTCATCGGATATGCCCGAAAATACTATGTGGTTCGGTGATTCAACTTCACCCGTAAGTTCTCAGTCTTGCATACTTGCATCAAAGTATGCATCTTACTCGCTCTTAAGGCTTTATGCAATGGAAGTCTTCATCTTCTTTCTCTATAACTCTTCATGCCCCCATAAGCATAAGAGGTTCTGCCATGCATCAACCCAATTGACCAACTCACAAAATCAGCAACATCACAAATACAAAGATATAATGCAACAAACCAATTTTATTGCACTAAAGGAAGATTACATCAAACAGTCCATCACATGGACTAAACAGGCCATCACCCTCTTGGTGATGCCTTATTCTCTCAAGTATGAGACTACGTGTCTACAAAACTCTCCTACATATGCCTACTGATTTTCTAATGTCTCTACGCTATTTATACAGTGATTATCAGATCCAAAAACCGTGCACGACACTTGCACACACATGGAACAGCCATGTGTCCCATAAGGTAGTTTCCATAACCACCAATTTTCTTTTCAACTGCCACATTTTGTGTTGTCGTGCAGATTGAAGCCACACTTGTCTTGAACGGTTAGGGACAATATACTAAGGTTATAAACTCATTTCATAACTCCTCCAACTCGTCTCGCACCTTTGGCATGCCTGTGAAGCCAATAACCAACTTATAACCGCCACCTGAGTCGTATTGCATAACTGTTGCGCTTTACTGAATTCGGCCTTGATCAAATACTCAGCCATCTTGGCCCTGCAAACTTCTTGCTCTAAGATAATGCACAGAAAATCCTTGTGCTTAAATCATCAAGGCCAATTCCTTAAGCTCATTCTGGTTGCTCATGCGTCATATGCTTCACTTAGCCAATTTGTTTGACAATAACAATGCCACTCTTGCATTGCTAGCTTGTTTGCATTGTTCAATATTTGGACCTGCCTTGAACTAATGCATATACCAACTCTCAGCCTATTCTACCATCTTGCATCATCCTTGAGTTTGGGCCAACTTAATTTCACGTATATGCCTTGATGCCAACATCGCATGTTGCATCTGTCAACTTTTATCTTGCCTTGACTTTCCCTCAATGAAGCCTAATTGTGTCGGCCAATAAGCTTCATTACTTAGCCAAATGTCTTTACAATGTAGTGCTACCTTTGCACGTTATTGGCCCTGTAGGTTCTTGTTATTTCTTGCTATTTCAGCAACTTGACAGTCTATGCAGTATCACGCAATCATTGTCGGACACTGACTTGGCCTGCAATACTGTGACGCACAATCATTCTGCGCCACTTTCCTGACCCGTTATAGACCTCCCCCACCTAATCTGTTCAACGCCCTCATTGAACTAAACCAAGTATACTCTCTATACTGGTCTCAATCTTCATTGCTTGCACTTTCAGAACCCTTTCTGAAATTCAGCAATCTTTGCTAGCTTTTGAAAAACTCCCTTAGCTAACTTTCATGCTTTAGCATCAGCATCACTTAGCTTTACTTCCTTTCCATTTATCTTACTAATCTTGAGCTTTTGTTGTTATGTTGCGCATACATTCCAACTCCACTTTAAATCGTATATCAATACTCAAATGCAATTTAGAAATTCCTCTTGCTAATTCCCTGAATTAGGCTTGAATTTCACTTGAATCATTTGCGCCTAAGTGTACGCAAGTAATGATTCTTATCAACTGATCACCAATGATCATTGGCATAGTCTTATGGCTTCATTCTCCGATTTTAGTTGCACCATGCAACATAACAAGACTTATACAAGACTTGGCCTCATTCTTCAATCATATGCGCCTACGCCAAATCATGTCATGCCTTAAGGTGTGCACTCTATGAGCACGTAACCTACGCGAACCTAAGCCTAAAATTTTGACTAGAACGAGACCGATAGGGTAACGAGCTTAATAGGGAAGTCATTCGAAAAATATTGGTTACTCTTTTAAGCATACTTTTAAGTTCTTGACGGTTTCTGTAAGTTTAATGCCTGACTGCACCGCCTTGTAATACCGGTGAGGCCTTGGGTATCAAAGCTCCACCGAGCTTCCCTCGCCTCTATTCAACTTACGTTAACTCGGATTAATTCCAGAGAGGTTTGCTTAAATTGTAACGAATTCCCGTTCGAAGGATTAGAAGCGGGTCTAGAAACAATCTAAGTGGAGCCATCATGCTTTTTGTTTGCTAGAAATCAATAGGTTTGATTTGGTTGAGTCGGCCTTGATCTGTGTTCGCTTACCCTTCCAATTTAGAAAATTCTATTGTATGCCTAAACGTAAAAGAGATGCACTAGGTAGATTTGTTCAAGAGAAACCTAGTAGTTCGAAGCGTCTCGATTACCTTAATCTAGAAAGTCCGACTTTTGAAGAGTCTGTTTTTGAACGTCCTTTGACTGAGGAGAGAATCCATGTTGCTCCGATAGCGCCAGAAATGGCAACTTTGAAAGCTTTGTTGAATCCAACTAGGACTACCGTCCTTCGTGTAT
Organism: Papaver somniferum; assembly: GCF_003573695.1. Taxonomy (NCBI): domain Eukaryota; kingdom Viridiplantae; phylum Streptophyta; class Magnoliopsida; order Ranunculales; family Papaveraceae; genus Papaver; species Papaver somniferum. The sequence continues at coordinate 1,431,477 of NC_039367.1, forward strand.
TAAGTTAGCTGAAACGGAGGCACCCTATGAACTGAAACCTGGGACCTTACAGATGCTCCCAATCTTTTTAGGGAAAGAAAATGAAAACCCTTATTACCATGTTAGGGATTTTGAGGAAATTTGTAGTACTCTAAGAATTAGAGGCTTAGATGATGATGCTTTGAAACTTAGGTTATTCCCATTTTCCCTGAAAGATAAGGCCAAGTCGTGGCTATATAGTTTGGACTCCGAGTCAATTGAGACATATGAACAACTTACATCTGCCTTTTTCAATAAGTTTTTCCCTAGGCACAAAACATCGTCTATTAGGACGCAAATATGCACATTTTCACAACAAGAGGGAGAATCTTTATATAGGTATTTGGAAAGGTTCAATGATTTATTATCCCAGTGTCCTCATCATGGTTTAGAAAAGGTTAGGCTAGTTCAGATCCTTTATGAGGGTTTAGATTATTCCACAACGACCATGGTTGAGTCTCTATGCACTGGTGGATTTGAAAACCAAACTGTTGATGCGGCGATGGAATTTTTTAATGAAATCGCCGAAAAAACCCAGCAATGGGAAAATAGTAGGGCACCCCAGAAAAAATTCTTTTAAGTAGAGGAAACGTTAATAGGGTAGAAGGAGGCTATGAATCAGATGCCAAAATTGCTGCTATAGCAAAAAGGTTAGAAGCCTTAGAAGTGGGCCAGACTAGTGGTAGAGTGGAGCCTTTTTGGGAAGGCCAGAATATTGAAGAGCAGCCAATGCTCTTTATAATAACACTAGATTTGATAACCGTCAAAAGATTGACCCATATTCAGAAACCTATAATCCTGGTTGGAGAAACCATCCGAACCTTTCGTGGTCTAAGGGCCAAAGTCAAGGTCAGTTTAGTAATTCTAATGCTCCCCCAGGTTTTGGCTATACTAAGAATCCTTCAGGACTAGCTCAGTTTCAGAATCAGTCAGATAAGAAAATCCTAAGTTTAGAGGAATCTCTCGCCTTGTTAACTCAGCAAACTGCAAAATTCAGTTATCCGTAGAACAGAGTCTACAAGCTAGTAACAGGATAGGACAAGAAAATAGTCAGGCTATTTCCGAGTTAAAAACCCAGGTTGGTCTGATAAGTGATTCTTTGAGAGAAAAAGGTAAGTTTCCTAGTCAAACACAACCCAACCCTAGAGGAGTTCATGAATTAGGTGCAAAACCATCGAATCAATTGAATGCTGTTAGAACCCTTAGAAGTGGTAGAGTTGTAGACAATAAGGTAACCATGCCCGATAGTGAACATACTGTAGTTCACCCCTCAGGATCTCACCTCTCAGGACCAGTAGCTGAAGAGACTGATAAAGTTTCTGATGATGTGAATTCGGTTCCTGAAAGGTCTGATTTTAGCCTAGAGCCCCATTTCCTCAGCTATTAGTACCAACAAAGAAGGAATCGAACTTTAATGACATAGTGGAGGTTTTTAAGCAAGTTACCATAAACCTTCCTTATTAGATGCAATTAGGAAATTCCTGCTTATGCCAAGTTCCTTAAGGATATGTGTACGCGAAAGCGAAAACTTAGCGTCCATAAGAAAGCCTTTTTAGCTAGTCACGTAAGTTCAATCATTCAGAACACCAAAACTCCAAAGTACAAAGACCCAGGTTCTCCTACCATTGCTTGCACAATAGGTAACTTCCGGGTAGAAAAAGCTTTACTTGACTTAGGAGCCAGTGTGAACTTACTGCCATTCCATGTATACTTACAGCTAGGACTTGGTGAAATGAAACCTACTCAGATGACACTGCAGTTAGCTGATAGGTCTGTTAAAATCCCTCGAGGTGTTATCGAGGATGTTCTTATTGAGGTCGACAAGTTTATTTATCCAGTGGATTTCGTGGTCCTAGATACCCAACCTATCCCCGACCCAGAGAACCAGATACCTGTGATTTTAGGTCGCCCATTTTTAGCTACGTCTAATGCGATCATTAACTGTCGAAATGGTGTGATGAGTTTATCTTTTGGTAATATGACTATGGATATGAACATTTTTAATGTCAGTAAGCAACCTCATGAGCTAGATGACACATGATAGAAGCCTTAGTTCAGGAGTCATTACCAAACATTTTGTCTGAAGACCCATTAGAAAGTTGTCTATCCCATTTTGGTTTATATTTTGACGACGATAGCACTATTGAACAGGTGAATGCTCTATTAGATTCTACCCCTGTGTTAGACACTGATAGATGGAAAGCTAGGTTCGAACCGTTACCAGTTTCTGAGACTACCCTAATTCCTTCTTTAGAAGAGCCCCCAAAGTTGGACCTTAAACCACTACCCGATACTCTAAAGTATGTGTTTTTAGGCCCATCTGAGACTTTACCTGTGATTGTAGCTTCCGATTTGGATAGTGATCAGGAAAGTAGGCTAGTAAATGTACTTCAAGACAATAAGGAAGCTTTAGGGTGGACTATAGCAGACATTAAGGGTATAAGTCCTACTGTGTGTATGCATCAGATTCATTTAGAGGAAGACTCCAAACCTTCTAGGGAGATGCAACGTCGACTGAACCCTAACATGAAAGAGGTAGTTCGAAAAGAGGTGCTTAAGTTGTTAGATGCGGGTATTATTTACCCAATTTCAGACAGTAAGTGGGTCAGCCCTGTTCAGGTTGTCCCCAAGAAATCAGGTATCACTGTAGTCCAGAATGATAATAATGAATTAATCCCAACCCGAGTGACCACGGGATGGCGTGTGTGTATTGACTATAGGAAATTGAACAAGGTCACAAGGAAGGATCACTTTCCCCTTCCTTTTATCGACCAAATGCTAGAGCGATTAGCTGGACATAGTCACTATTGCTTCTTAGATGGCTACTCCGGTTATAATCAGATCGTTATTGCCCCAGAAGACCAAGAGAAAACCACTTTTACCTGTCCCTTTGGTACCTTTGCGTATAGACGCATGCCTTTCGTATGTAATGCCCCTGCAACTTTTCAGCGTTGTATGATGAGCATATTTTCTGATATGGTAGAACGGTTCTTAGAGGTCTTTATGGATGATTTTTCAGTGTTTGGTTCATCTTTCGATGAGTGCTTGCATCATTTGACATTAGTGTTGACTAGGTGTAAGGAAAAAATTTAGTGCTTAATTGGGAAAAATGCCATTTCATGGTTAAATCAGGAATTGTTTAGGGCACATCGTCTCTTCAAAGGGTATAGAGGTAGACAAAGCCAAAGTTGACCTTATTAAGACTTTACAGGTCCCAAAAACCGTAAAAGATATTAGGTCATTCCTAGGGCATGCAGGTTTTTACCGTCGATTCATTAAGGATTTTAGCTTGATTTCTAGACCTCTTTGCAATTTGCTTGCAAAAGATGTTAAGTTTGTCTTTGATGATGCTTGTTTAGAGGCTTTTGAGAAGCTTAAAACTTTACTCACTACCCCCCCATAGTCCAGGCACCTAACTGGAACCTACCCTTTGAGATTATGTGTGATTCTTCAGATTATGCTATAGGCGTCGTTTTAGGACAACGAGAAAACAAATTACTTCATGTGATTTATTATGCTAGCAAAACTCTGAATGATGCCCAAATGAACTACACAACTACCGAGAAGGAACTTTTAGCCATCGTGTTTGCCTTGGATAAGTTTAGGTCCTACCTATTAGGTTCTAAGATCATAATCTATACAGATCATGCTGCTTTGAAATACCTTTTATCTAAGAAGGATACCAAACCTAGATTGATTATATGGATCCTATTGTTACAGGAATTTTCCCCATACATTAGAGACAATAAGGGTGCAAAAAATGTAGCAGCAGACCACTTGTCTAGGCTAGTTGTTAGTTCCCCTAGTGATTCCCTTCCTATAAGGGATAGATTTCCTGATGAACAATTGTTCTCTGTTTCCCAATCACCTTGGTATGCAAATATAGTGAATTATCTTGTTACTGGTCGAACCCCTCAACATTGGGGTAAACAAGATCGTTCTAGGTTTTTAGCCGAGGTTAAGGATTTCTTTTGGGACGATTCTTATTTGTTTAAGTATTGTCCAGACCAGATCATTAGGCGATGTGTACCTGAGAGTGACCAGTCCAATATTCTCTCCTTTTGTCATGAACATGCATGTGGGGGTCATTTTAGTGCTAAGAAGACTGCTGCTAAGATTTTGCAGTGTGGATTTTACTGGCATTCGTTGTTTAAAGATTCCCATAGTCATTGTGTTTCTTGTGAGCGTTGACAGAAGTCAGGAACCATTTCCCGTAGAAATATGATGCCTTTGAACCTTATTTTAGTGATTGAGGTCTTTGATGTGTGGGGCATTGATTTTATGGGTCCATTTCCTATTTCGTTTGGTTATATTTACATACTTGTCGCTGTAAACTATGTGTCTAAGTGGGTTGAGGCGGTTCCGTGAAAAATGAATGACCACAAGGTCGTAGTTCAGTTTTTGAAAGAGAATATACTTACACGTTTTGGTACGCCGCGAGCTATAATTAACGATGGAGGTTCACACTTTTTTAATAGACCGTTTGCTCTTTTAATGAAACAATACGGTATTACCCATAAAGTAGCAACCCCATATAACCCTCATACTAGTGGTCAGGTAGAGGTTTCCAATAGGGAAATTAAACGTATTCTAGAGAAAACAGTTAATCCAAACAGGAAAGACTGGTCGTCGAGGCTTACTGATGCCTTATGGGATTATCGTACTGCGTTTAAGACACCCATTGGAATGCCACCTGCCTGTTGAGTTAGAGCATCAAGCCTATCGGGATATTAAGAACTTAAACTTTTCACTTGACAAGGCAGGAGCTCAAAGAAAGATCCGGCTCAATGAGTTGGACGAGATTCGTAGAGATGCATACGATGGTGCTAAGGAGTATAAGAACAAAATGAAACTTGTGCATGATAAGAATATTTTACGAAAGTCATCTTCTCCGGGTCAAAAAGTTCTTCTGTATGACACTCGTTTGCATCTATTTCCTGGGAAGTTGCACTCTGGTGGACCGGTCCTTTTGTGGTCCGTACGGTAGAACTTTTCGTTACCTTTTCGTTGCAATAAATAAACTCCAGAGCCTATAAATTTATCCCTATTAAGGATGGCACTAACCAATCTAAGTGGATGGAAGCATTTTGGTTGTAGGAGTTGAGGAACTAATCTGACTAGATGGAAACATGTAAAGAGTCTATTCATAAAAGCACAAAGCTCAGGTGTTAGAAATAACATGATAGTTTCACCATATCTCGTTGAGTCCTTTTCACTTCTGTTTTTATTTTGTTTTGTTTTTAAACTATGTTTCTCTAAGTGATTAGGTGGGGCTCACGATTCAAGTTGTTACCAGTGTTAGGGTGAATTAGAGTGATTGAGATACAAAAAAAAAAAGAAAAAAAAAAGAGAAATTGAGACCAGACCATCAGACCAAATGGAATAAATTCAATAAAGTCGACCACTGGAACCCTTGTATACGCCAGTTGTATTGACCTAGAGTTAGGATTATCGACCACTGGTACCCTTGTATATGCCAGTGTGTTGATATTAGTCAGACCGGTATCTCAGTCCATTATTTTGGCGAAGGCCTTCAGACAGATATGAGAAACACCGTTCACCTAGTAAACATCAAAACCATCTAGTTTTTCTCTATATCCATCTTCTTGATCTATCCATGTGATTAGTTTTGACTCCGGATATTGATGTCCATAGTGCGACTATCTGAGTAGAGCTCTGTCACTTCATACGAATTTTAGTATGCTTGAGTGCAAACTCGTGTACAACAATTGGAATTTCGCATCAGGGTACTTCCTCCTGTAGTCAATAAGTATGCCAACCAAGGAGATTCTTTAGTGCCTTCCAAGGTTCTGTGTAGATAGCTAGGGTCTGGAGTATAAAGGTTTTGCGGGTATACCTCTGGTAAGCCCTCCGGAGACAACACTCCGCCACTAGAAACACCTAGGGTTTAAAGGCTTATTCCATATGCTAAATGCAATCGACGATGCCTGCGACAGTGAGTTAGGATTTTATTTCTATTTTATTTTTGCTCGGGGACTAGAAAATAATAGGTTTGGGGGTATTTGATAGACACATTTTTGTGTCCGATTTTTCTCGATTCTATATATTGTTAGGGCTCATTTTTGTACTTATTATGGTGTTTTATTTATTTGTAGGTATTTTTGGCCAATAAATATTTTTGGAAAAAATTGGCTCGAAAAGTTGTTGGAAAGCACCCGGAGGACACTTGCTACTCGGACCCACGGTTTGGATAAGGGGCACCCCCAGGACACCCCTTAAGGCAGCAGCTAAAGGCACCCCTACTCTGGATAGGGGGAGCCCCTTTACCTTCACGATTTGAATTCTCAAATTTGGCGGGAAACTGTTGCAAATGAAGAACAGATTTGGGTTTAGATTTTGGACGTGATTTTAAGAGATTCAATCACTAAACTCGATTGGGTTGGACCTGTTTATCTTAAACAAGGATGGTATGACTGCTTGGATCGATTAAATTGGGCTAGGTATCGATCAGAAACTATTTACGGAAACATGAAAAGATTTGGTCGATGTTTTGTTGGATTTTCTCAACTGTTGGATTTGGTATTAGTTGTAACAACACAACAGGATTTCTACGCGTGCTAGAATTGAGAAAAAATAGGAGTTGTTGACAAGTCAGAAAAGATATTCTCGGCATTGTTTTGATTTATCTTTGGAAGTAACGTGCAATGGGAGAAGGTATAATCTTCATGGATTCGTATCTTCCAGATATGGGAAGTTCATAACCGTCAAAAGACGCGTTAACTGAGGTGGCAGAGTTATTATCGTTACTTGGCAGAATAAAAAAAAGAAAACTCCGTAATTTTTGGTGAAAGGCAGGGGAGATTTTATCGAGTATTTTTGGTCATGTTTCCTATATATAGGTTGAGAAGGAGTCATAACAGGATAATCGAGAGTTGGGGGAAGTTTAGAGAAGAACAGAGAACGAAATCAAGAGTTGCAGGAAATCATTTCTGCTGGTGCACAAGGAAGAACACGAAGAACAAAAGGCCATTGGAGACAGTCGTTTCTGGGGTCTTAAAATCAGCGACAAAGCAACAGTATTTACAATAGTTTTCTGTAACAGTTCCATTGTAACAGTTGTTTTGTAACTCCGATACACTGTTGCAAACAATCTGTCTTATTACTTTTCACTCTTTTAATCATCTTTTGAGCAACAAACACAAATTTTTAGACCATGATTAATATGAGGATCTAAACCCCATTGTTGAGGCGATAGAGGAAGCTATTTTTCCAACAAATAGTGGTATATTCTATTTTATCTTTTTATTTGCAATAATTATATGATTATTTGCCTTGAACTATTATTGAATATGATTTTTATTTGAGTGATTGTGATCTATTTTGATGGAGTATGCTTAGTTTTAAAACTTTTGATGCTTCATACTTGGTATTTACAATTACTACTTTTTAAAATCTACTTGTTGCAATATTTTAGAATCAAATTAAACGAGAAAATTGCATAAATATAAGTATTGGTTTAATCACTTTGAACTTGGAAAATAGTGGAATCTTAGCCTCAATATTTCTTTTAATATTGATATCATCTTTGATTGAGTTTGCTATAATTTTTAGTGAGTTTTCTATTTTAATATTAGAATTTAAGTCTAATTAATATCCTTCACAAGTCTGAGAATCGAACCACTTTTACCACTATCTACAAATCACATTACATAACGAAGCACAATATAATTGACAGTTGAATACTCCTTCAAATTGAGGCTATCATGTTGCTTTAGATTTCATGAAGATTTATTCAAGAATGACCACATACATTTTTATGTACCACCACTACTATCAGTTATCCTAACCGAAACCAAGCTTCTTCAACTGCTACCATTTTTGCTGGCTTGCAGGACATACTTTTTCTCGACGGTTCGGACTTGCCAATTAGCACCAACATTCTGATACAAACTTATGCACCTTTGCATAATTAAATTGGACTTAACTTGGTGATTATGAGCTTTAACATAGAGCTCATCAAAGTGATACCACTCAATGACTTTCGCGGACAAATTCCCCTGAACAATCTCAACAAGGCCATAATCCTTGCAAATGAGGCACTAATTGCCTACATTTCTTGAATCAAGAATGCCGCATTCTTCTTCAAACTTGGTGAAAATGCGGGCGTCTAACAACCACACCAACAATTCGTTTGGAAATTTGAGAGGACTTGCTCCAATACACTTTCTAGATAATCAACTAGACAGTCAGACTCAATCAAGATTAAAGTATATTAAAGAGCATAATATCTCTAACTCTTAATTCAATCAGCAATCAACAAATAAAATTCTGCGAGCCTGATTGAATATAAGAGGAGTTACTTGAACGGTACCAACGACCAATGTTCAAGTGTCAATCAATGTAAATCAACAACCAAAGGTTGGATATTCTAATTGATTGATCTTAACGCACAACCTGTGATATTTCAATTATATAACAAAATATAATGCTAAAAAGAAATAACACAGACACCAGAATTTTGTTAACGAGGAAACCACAAATGCAGAAAAACCCCGAGACCTAGTCCAGATTGAGCACCATGCTGTATTAAGCCGCTACAGACACTAGCCTACTACCAATTAACTTCAGACATGAATTTAGTTGAACCCTAATCAATCTCACACTGATTCAAGGTGCAGTTGCGCTCCTTACGTCTCTGATCCCAGCAAGATACTACGCACTTGATTCCCTTAGCTGATCTCACCCACAACTAAGAGTTTCTACAACCCAAAGTCGAAGACTTGATAGACAAATTTATCTCACACAGAAAAGTCTATAGGATTGAATAAATCTGTCTCCCACAAAAATACCCAAGAGTTTTTGTTCCGTCTTTTGATAAATCAAGGTGAACAGGAACCAATTGATAAACCGGATTTATATTCCCGAAGAACAACCTAGTATTATCAATCACCTCACAATAAATTTAATCGACTGTCGAAACAAGTTATTGTGTAATCACTGATAGAAACATTTTTGTGTCTAAGTTTACCTCAATTTTCTGTATTGTTGGTACTCAGATTTGTGCTTATTTTGGTGTTTTGTGTGTTTTTAGGTATTTTTGGAAAATAAACATTTTTGGAAAAATCGGCTCGAAAAATTATGCGGATCACCCCCGAAGAACAACTGCTAAACAGAGCCCAGTTTTGGATAAGGGGCACCTCAATTACTAAGGGGCACCTCAGTTGGGCATCTTTTATTCGCACCCCCAGTCTGGTTAAAGGGACTTCATCCTCTTCGTTTGAATTTAGAAATATGGCGGAAAAACTGGAACAGAATTAGGGTTGGGAATTTGAAGAAGTTCTTGGGAGATTCAATGGCTGAAATCACTCGGGTTTGTTCTAATTCTCAACACAGGAACGGTATGGGTGTTGGATTCAATCCAATTTGGCTAGATAATCACCAATCGAAGAACTCAGGACTGGTATATTTCCCGTGAGAATATTCTAGGGACTTTTCTATCTTTGGAAGATTTGCACGATTTGCACGAGTCAGAGCATGGAGATATTCTTCTGAGACGTCTTTTGAGCATGATTGGAGTGTTCTGTCTTCAGAATACCGCGTTCCCTAATCTGGTCGTGAAGAATAATCGCATTCAATGGGGAATATTTGGAGTTATTAGAGATTATTTTCGGTACCATAAGGATATATAAGTTGTTTCTAAAGAGTAGAGTGGCACGGAGAGTTTGGGGAGAAGTTAGAACGAACAGAGAGTCGAGAAATCAAAGTTGCAGGAAATGCCATTTCTGCTACTGCATAGCTCAAGAACACGAAGAACAGACCAACCAAGACAGTCGTTTATCAACAGTGATAACGACACACAACCGTGGGTCTTAGAAGCTACAGTCTCAGCGACTGTTGCATGACAGTCTTATTTGCTATAATAACAGCGACAGTCAACATATATCGTTCTCTGTAATTTTAATCATTCTCACACTTTCATCATTTGTAAACCATCTTTGAGCATAAATGAAATCAACTTTTGAGCGTGTTTCCATGATGAAGAGCTAAACCCAATCCTTGGGGCGATGGAGGAAGCTGTTGTTTCGGTAAAAGTGATATATCTTTATTTTAAATTAGTTATAGCAATTCTATTATGATTTTTGCATTGAACTAAAAATGGATTATATGATTTTGATTATTAGGTGTATTTTCTCTTAATAGAATATGCTTGCTTTAGAGTTTTGATATTCTATGCTTAGATTAACATCTATTCTTTTAAAAATCAACATGTCCATGCAATACTATTAGAATCAATTTGAATGTTGAGTTGCGAAATTATTGTTTTATTAAATCACTAATATCGACCAATAGTAGAATCCTAGCCCCAGTCTCTCCACAATATTCACATCACCTTTTTATTTGAGTTTATTATTATCATTTATAAAATTTAAGTCTAAAAAAATCTGCTTTCACAAGTCTTGAACGAACCATCTTACTACAACATCATTGAAGAATATCATCAATCACAAACGATGAGACAAAGTTTTTTGTGATTACTTTTCTATCTTGCCTGTCGGAAATATAAAATCTCGAGCCAATTATTTCAATTGTACTCAACACGATAGAAACAGCAAGATCGGATCACGCAACTACAAAGATAATAGTTGGGTCTGGCTTCACAATCCCAATGAAGTCTTCAAGTCGTTAACCTACAGGGTCTCGAGAAGAAACCTAAGGTTAAAGGAGAATCGACTCTAGTTATGCAACTAGTAACACACAGGAGGTGTGGGGATTAGGTTTTCCAGTTGCTAGAGTTCTCATTTATATAGTTTTCAAATCAGGGTTTGTAATCCAAGTTACCTTGGTAACAAAGCATTCAATATTCATCGTTAGATGAAAAACCTGATTCAACCAAGCTAATAAATTTCAACCGTTAGATTGAACTTAGATTGTTACACACAAATGAAATGTACCCTCATTTAGGTTTGTGTAACTGTACCTAAACGTGTACACCATGTTGGTTTACAAATAGTTAACCGAGGTTAGCCATATGATTACTCTCAGATCAACCTTATTCATCTTAACCATAACTAGTTCATATGACTCAAATAAAACTAGTTAAGAGTTAATCAATTGTTTAGAAAACACAATTGAAATCAAATCGGTTTGATTCACTTGAATCAATCATGAAAATTATAGCCACGGTTTGCAAAGATTGCATTCCTTATGATTTAAATGTTTAAGTTCATGGACTTGACCGATTTGACAAAGTAACCAGCTTAAGTATGCGTACGGTTATGCGTACTTAAGAAACCGATTTTTTGAGTTTGTAAAGTTCCCAAACTCAGCAGAAATTTTCGGTTCAAAATCTTCTGCCAGTATGCGCACGGGTACGCATACTTAAGGTGACTGGTTAAGAGTTTTTCCAAACCAAACTCAACAGAAATTCTCGGTTCGAGAACTTCCGCCGATATGCGTACGGGTACACATACTTAACCTGTATCCTTCATCAATTTCGTATACACACATATGCATACTCTTGGCTTCCGGTTTATGTACTTATACACTAATGTTCAAACACACTATATATGCTTATATCCAAAGATGGTTACATCATCAACTCTTTATTTCAATCATTGAAACATTCTTCTATAATGTCAATAGACGTTTTCACATATTGTTAGCATCAAAGCAATTTTCAAGATATTGAAATAATCATTATTGAAACCTTTCAAGTCTTACACCAAGTGATTGTATCACATAAACCATGTAAGATGTTACTTGGAAATTTTCTCATGATAGAAGATGAACTTGGTCGAAGCGAAAGCTTACCAACACATATTTAGAGAAATATGTAAGCGAGATATACTCAGCTCGAAATCTCAAATGTGTATAGAGAAAACTATATCGTAACACGACTTATGTCTCAATATAGGAGATAGTAGAAATAGACTCTCCAAGTAATAGATAAGTTCAAGTCTCCACATACCTTTTGTCGAAGAAGTTACACAAGCTCTCCTTAGTAGTTTTTCGTCTTCAAGAGATGAACGTCGAGAGATTTAAGCTCAACTACACTATCTATGTCCTAGTCCGAGATATCTACAAATAGGCTAGAAATCAAGACTTATAGTTTTGACCACTAACATTGACAAACATGCTTGAGATAGCAACGCATGCGAGTTCGACCGAGCAATGCTCTAACAATCTCCCCTTTTGTCAATTTTAATGACAAAACTATCAATACATATGGATTACAAAAAAGATAAAAAAATGTAGCTTCTTGTCCACATGCTTGATCTCCTTGGCATCTTCAACGCGACTCGAAATCTTCGTCACTTCCAAGTACTCCATGATCCTAAAGGTTGTAAGTTCAACATCACAGTTGTTGAAGATACGTAGCTATAACAATGAGAAAACAAAATGCTCTCAATCATTGTTATACAGTGTCATAGTATTATTATACAACATCAAAGTTCAATTGTATCACAACTTTGACAATAACACTATGGTGATATGCATCACTCCTCCTTAGTCAATACATATCTCAACATGAAAACCACTCCCCCTTACATAATGATCCGTAAACCATATGTATTTGAAGTGTGAACTGCACATTAATTTTCCCCCTTTTTGTCAAAAAAGTTGGCAAAGGTACGAAAACTAGTGGGATCCTAATGAAATTTCCACGGAGATACATCATGACCAAAAGGTGTATTAACATACCAACAAATTTAGATGCAATCATAAAGCCTAAGTTAAATGCATTCATCAAGGAGTTAATGAAGATACACGATAACCCCTAAAAATTCCATAGCCGCACTCCCCACAAAGATTTGGCAATTAAGCACGAGTTCAAAAGAACTCTCCCCCATAAAATGTAATTCCTGAAGGAACAACAAAGGCGACATTACTTTCATAAGAAAAGAAGGATTTCTTTGGACAACCAAATCACATGAGAACATGAATTTGTGTCCAAAATTCAATTGAAATAACCACAAGAGAACCCATAGTTAGTTCAATTGAAAAATAACAACCAAATTAATCACAAGAAAACCCATGATTAATTCAATTGGAATACACAACCAAATTAACCACAAAAAGTGATCAATTTAATTGGTCATGCTCTAAATAAGCGAACTTACGGAGCCACAACTAAAATAACCAAAAAAGAGAATGATTAATTTAGTTGATAATGTTAGACATAGGGAACCTTACGGAGCAACAACTAAGTTAATCATAAGAATGAAAAACTCAGTCGATTGTGCTCAACATAAGAAACCTTATGGAACAACATAGTATATTCACAAAGATTGTGGATCAGAGATCGACCAAATACTGCGGAATAGTAAGGATTCATTATATTTTTCATCACTATTTGCACAATGACATATAATAGACTTAATCCTTGTAAACAAAAGTTTTATCCTTTCTTTTTATCAAAACATAACATAAAAGGCTTTAACTTTTGTATGTCAAAAGTTCATTCTATCTTCCATCAATACATTCATATCAACATAATAGAGATAACTTTTGAACAAGTATGGGACAGTCACATGTTCACGGATGTAAACAACATATTCCATAACAATTTGCAATATATAACATCGTAAAAGATTAAAATTGCAAAAATCATCTTCCAAAAATACTTTAGAATTTAAATAAATAAAATGAAGATGAAAATCGTTGGACATAGCTATGTGTACAAACAATAATGGCTATTCCAAACCCTAGTTATTCTTCTAAAAACATAAGAAGAAGATATACTAGACAATGAAATCAAACCAAAACAAACTCTAAGAGTAATCACAAGTGATAATTAGAGTTCCGGTACGAAAGCTTCACTGGTACCAAGACCTTCAAACTTGTGAATAACTGTGTCAACTGCATTTTCGGAGAAGATATCCTCATTAAGAAGATCCTTAACCTGTGACTTCATGAGAACAAGATCAGTATCAATCTTTTTCAGCTCAGTTCGTAACAGGTTAAGATCCTTTACAGAGTTCTCGAGCTTAAATTGAGTCTTCCCAACATCAGTGAGAAAACCATGAACTACTTTAGCAGAGAGCATCTCAGCATTCTCTTGATCTTGATGAGAAAACGCCTAATAGCATGAGGCACATGTTTTGATTTCGTCCGGTTTAACAAGGGTTCTTTTCTTCTTAAAACACAAACTCCAAATAGACTGAATCATCAATTGAATAGGCTGGTAAATTCAAAGAACTTGAAGTGGACCCATCATTAAAAGAGCACAACAAGAGTATGCATACTCTATAAAAGGTTTGGTATTTATTGGTTTTGCAAGAACCAGAAATTAGGTTTTTTCAAGTTTGGTCAGGGACAATGTGAAAGGCGGTACACGCACGTACACAACTTGCCCTTATACCAAAAAGGACCTAGACGTGATCAAACAACCAAGAATGGCGTTTATTCACAAAGGTGTTTGCTACGTGAAAAGATTCACAGACAACAACTCAGTAAATCTTATATTCTCATATGATAAAAATTCAGAGCATATAAGTGTAACAATTTTATGCAAAAGAAATCCCAAGAAGAAATTCGTAGAACCTGACGCTTATTGAAACAAACAAATATTTATGCAAGACTTGTTTATGAATGATAATCCAGCTAAGAACGATAAGAAATTAGCATAGAGAATCAAGAAACAATTTATTTAACATAAGTATACCTGAATATATCTCACTCAGTCAGGATTTTATCGAGAGTGAGGTTTCAACCTTGTAATTAATTAGCACAAGTATGAGCCTTGAGCTTATTAAATGAACGTTGCTTATGGTTAAGCCTCCTTTTCTTGTTCTTTGGAGGAAAACCATTATGATGTGAAAAATTATCATGAAACTTACTATCATCAAGATATGATAATAGTTTTCATTCTTACCTGAAGAATTTTGGTCAGAGGGAAGAGACAGCATGCTGATAATTTCTTTATATCCTTCAATTATCCCTTTTAAGTTGTCTTCCATACCTCCATTTTTGCTTCCTTCTTCTGATATTTTTTTTCACATCATCAACAACATAATCTCCCTTCCTAATTGAAGAATATACATGATTTCTTCTTCGTTGAAATGGATTAGGAAGACTGTTATGGGTTTGAACATTCGAAGAATACAATGAACTGACTTTCCTGGTGGGGTGCACATGGTGAGTACTAAAACCGATTGGTTTAGACATACGAATGTCAGTTACACTTTTGAGAATTAAATATAACGTATATTGAAGACAAATAATATAATTGTTATTTAACCTAGAATTCCTCTTTTGTTTACTTGGTCCTTTTGAATCACAAAAGACACTCACTTTCTGATCACCTGAATGATTAGATAAAACGGTCTTAACACCATTGTTGGGAGAATTCTTCCTTATATGTGATGGGGGATTTTCTTGATTAGGAGAAGATACATGCACATCTTTTTCAACAGAAGGGTTTTTTCGTTTTGCTTCTGAACCCGATTCTCTTACAGTTAAACCAGAAGCAGTTGGTATGGTGGAATCTTTTGAACACTCTTGAATTAAGAGTTTACTTAAGAGATGTTCAATTTTCAAAGCATCCTTTTTGAGATGTTCTTCTTGAAGGATCTTTAAACGAGAGTCGCACTCACTTATCATACCAACTAGAGCATTGACTTTGTGTTTCAACCGGTTGACATTATCATCCTAGATTTTAACAAGTTTTAGAATCACATCACTCTCTTTGGCTGCATTCCTTTCAACTTCAGAGATAGACTCTTCTGTAAGGTAATCAGGAAAACACATGTCAATGTTTGTCTGTTTCCTTTGAACACAAGGTTCTTCTATATTCGATATTAACAAATCTTTCTCTTTAATAGACTTTAAGGAAACAAAACTTTTATTTCTGGCGATGCGTTTATCAGAGATTATATCGTCCGTCCTCAGATCGCTACAAACACAGACTTATAAGGTCTTTAATGTGTTTGCCTTCTCTGACACCAATTGAAAATGTGGGGGTTTAACAACCACACCCACCAATTTGTTTGGAAATCTGAGAGGAATTACTCCAATATACTTTCTAGAGAATCAACTAGACAGTCAGACTCAATCTAGATTAAAGTATATCAAAGAGTATAATATCTCTAACTCTTAATTCAATCCGCAATCAGCAAATAGAAATCTGCGAGCCTGATTGAATATAAGATGAGTTACTTGAACGGTGCCTAAGACCAATGTTCAAGTGTCAATCAATGTAAATCAACAACCAAAGGTTGGATATTCTAATTGATTGATCTTAACGCACAACCTGTGATATTTCAATTATAAAACAAATATAATGCGTAAAAGAAATAACACAGGCACCAGAATTTTGTTAACTAGGAAACCGCAAATGAAAAAAAAACCCGGGACCTAGTCCAGATTGAACACCACACTGTATTAAGACGCTACAGACACTAGCCTACTACCAATTAACTTCGGACTAGACTGTAGTTGAACCTTAATCAATCTCACACTGATTCAAGGTACAATTGAGCTCCTTACTTCTCTGATCCCAGCATGATACTATGCACTTGACTCCCTTAGCTGATCTCGCTCACAACTAAGAGTTGCAATGACCCAAAGTCGAAGACTTGATAGACAAATTTGTCTCACACGGAAAAGTCTATAGGATTGAATAAATTTGTCTCCCACAGAAATACCGAAGATTTTTTGTTCCGTCTTTTGATAAATCAAGGTGAACAGGAACCAATTGATAAACCAGACTTATATTCCCGAAGAACAGCCTAGTATTATCAATCACCTCATAATAAACTTAATAGACTAGCAAAACAAGTTATTATGGAATCACAAACGATGAGACGGAGTTTGTTTATGATTACTTTTCTATATTGCCTATCGAAGATAAAAAATATCGAGCCAATTATTTCAATTGTACTCAACACGATAGAAACAGCAAGATCGGATCACGCAACTACAAAGATAACAGTTGGGTCTGGCTTCACAATCCCAATGAAGTCTTCAAGTCGTTAACCTACAGGGTATCGAGAATAAACCCAAGGTTAAAGGATAATCGACTCTATTTATGCAACTATTAACACACAGGAGGTGTGGGGATTAGGTTTCCCAATTGCTAGAGTGCTCCTTTATATAGTTTCAAAATCAGGTTTTGCAATCCAAGTTACCTTGGTAACAAAGCATTCAATATTCACCGTTAGATGAAAAACCTGATTTAACCAAGCTAATATCTTTCAACCGTTAGATCGAACTTAGATTGTTACACAAAAATGAAATGTACCCTCATTTAGGTTTATGTAACTGTACCTAAACATGTACACCATGTTGGTTCATAAATAGTTAACCGAGGTTATCCACATGATTACTCTCAGATCAACCTTATTCATCTTAACCATAACTAGTTCAAATGACCCAAATGAAACTAGTTAAGAGTTGTTCAATTGTTTAGAAAACACAATTGGAATCAAATCGGTTTGATTTACTTGAATCAATCATGAACATTGTATCCAAGGTTTCCAAAGATTGCATTCCTTATGATTTAAATGTTTAAGTTCATGGACTTGACCGATTTGACAAAGTAACCAGCTTAAGTATGCGTACGGTTATGCGTACTTAAGAAACCAGTGAGTTTGTAAAGTTCCCAAACTCAACAGAAATTTTCGGTTCAAAAACTTCCGCCAGTATGCGTACGGGTACGCATACTTAAGGTGACTGGTTAAGAGTTTTGCCAAAACCAAACTCAGCAAAAATTCTCGGTTCGAGAACTTCCGCCAATATGCGTACGGGTATGCATACTTAACCTGTCTCCTTCACCAATTTCTTATACACACATATGCATACTCCTGGATTCCGGTTTATGGAATTATACACTAATGTGCGAACACATTATATATGCTTATATCCAAAGATGGTTGCATCATCAACTCTTTATTTCAATCATTGAAACATGCTTCTATAATGTCAATAACCGTTTTCACACACTATTAGCATCAAAGTAATTTCAAGATATTGAAATAATAATTATTGAAACCTTACAAGTCTTACACCAAATGATTGTATCACACAAACCATGTAAGATGTTACTCAGAAATTTTCTCATGATATAAGATGAACTTGGTCGAAGTGAAAGCTTACCAACACATATTTCGAGAAATATGTAAGCGAGATATACTCAGCTCGAAATCTCAAATGTGTATAGAGAAAACTATATTGTATCACGACTTATGTCTCAGTATAGGAGATAGTAGAAATAGACTTTCCAAGTGATAGATAAGTTCAAGTCTCCACATACCTTTTGTCGAAGAAGTTCCACAAGCTCCCCTTAGTAGTTCTTCGTCTTCAAGAGATGAACGTCGAGAGATTTAAGCTCAACTACACTATATATGTCCTAGTCCGAGACATATACAAATAGTCTAGAAATCAAGACTTAGTTTTGCACCTAACATTGAAAAACATGCTTGAGATAGCAACGCATGCGAGTTCGACCGAGCAATGTTATAACACGTGGAACTCATTTTTACTTCCCATGCACAACTGGTTACTCTTGTCTTTCCCCTTCTCCAAAATCAATTTCAGTAGCAACGATTGTTGATTTGCTCAATGCAGGTCTTTGGACACCCTTGTCCAAGCATATTGATCTCATACATAAACCAGGTGCAAGCACACTCCTTGTGCACATCTAGCATCAACGAAGAAAACTTTGCAAACACAAGACCATGGTGTATCGGTTTTTCCTAACTTGTGCTTATTTCTTCAGCCTTTCTATAAACTTTATGCTAGATAAGAGTTGGCCGTCCAAGTGTTCTTTTATGGCATCACATTGCCATAAAAATGCTGGTTCGCAACCAGACTTTGCATTACCACCGACGTATATGCATCGAGAGAGATAACTTTAATCTTCCATCAAACTGGATACGATGAAAACACCTTCAACTATTGCATGGACGGGTTCTTCATCTTATTTTCCACTACAAAGGCCATCAACTTATTTGAGTTCAGGAATTTTTGCAAAATCCCCCATTACAACTTGCAATGTAACCGCTACTGATAACACTACGAAAATATTCATTACAAATGCTTAATCTTCGCATACTTGTGAGAAACATGGACTTAAACATCTGACTTGCACCATAAAAGTTAGCATACTCTTTATTTTTGTCATTCAATCACTTGAAAATCCGGTATCCAATGATTCTCTCATGTTCGTCTAACACTTTGGGCAGGAATTTTGACACCTTTGTCATAAAATTTCATGGCATGTTGCTACTTCAAGCTTCAAAGTTCATTCCAATTGATCTTTCCACACAAGACTAACTTCTTCTAGCCTCCATACTAGTGAAACCCAAACAATTCTATTAGAGCACTGCTCGGTCGAACTTGCAAGCGTCGCTATCTCAAGGTTGTTTGTCAAGTTTAGTTGCCAAAACTATAAGTCTTAATTTCTAGTATACTTATAGCTAAGTCTCGGATTAGGAAAGAAAGTGTATTTGAGAAGTAGACTTCACGGCGTTCATCGATTGAATACGAACAACTACTAAGGGGAGCTTGTATTAACAAAAGGTATGTAGAGACTTGAACTTATCTATCACTCAAAAGTCTATCTACTCTATATCCTATTTGAGACAAAAGTCGTATAGATATATAGACTTCGATTATACACATTTGATATTTGGAGTTGAGTTTAACTCGCTTACATATTTCTCGAAATATGTGTTGGTAAACTTTTGCTTTAACCAAATTCATCTTATATTCTTGACGAAAGCCAAAAGATGATCATGTGAAAATCACTTGGTAACATCTTACATGATTTGTGTGAGACAGTCATTTGATGTAGACTCGGAATGTTTCATATTGATCATTCGATCACTTGAAAATTGCTTTGAAGCTAAGAGTTTGTGTGAGACAACTATTGTCGTCTTCTAAGAATGTTACAATGGTTGAAATGAGAGTTTAGAACAATTGGATATAAGCACGGTATGCGTACTTGCATATGTGTAATCCAAGTCCGGGAACCATGGTATGCATACACCCGTATGCGTACTGATTGGTTTAGTTGAGGTCCGGGAACTAAGTACGCATACCGGTACGCGTACTAGCATGAGGTTCAAGTTCCGGGACTTTACTGAGTTTGGTGGTATGCGTACCAGTTCGCGTATTGGCGAACCCAAACTTAGTCCAGCCACTTGGGTATGCATACCCATTTGCATACTTGAGTAGGTTATGTTCTAAAATCGATTTTTTCATGAACTAATACATCTATATAATAAGGAATGCAATCTTTTGCAAACCGTGGATATAATGTTCATGAATTGATTCGAGTGAATCAAAATTGATTTTGCTTCAATTGTGTCTTGTATACTTCTATGAGAAGATAAACATTTGAACAACTCTAGAACTAGTTTCATTTGAGTCATTTGAACTATGAATATGGTTGATATGAAAGTGTTCATATGTCTAACTTCGATTAACAATTGTCAAGCTTACAAAGGTGTACACGTTTAGGTACGGTTACTTGTATCTAAATGAAGTCACATTTCATTTGTGTGTAATAAGCTAAGTTCGATCTGACGGTTGAAAGATATTAGCTTGAGTCTAATCAGGTTTTCATATAATGGTGAATATCGAATGCTTTGTTACCAAGGTAACATTGATCGCAAACTCTGATTTGAAGACTATATAAGGGAGAACTCTAGTAACTGGGAAACCTAATCCCCACACCTCATGTGTGATACTAGTTGCGACTAGAGTCAATTCTCCTTTAACTTTAGGTTTTTTCCAAAACCCTGTAGGTTAAGGACTTGAAGACTTCATTAGGATTATGAATCCAGACCAAACTATTTTCTCTGTAGTTGCATGTTCTGCTCTTGCTGTTTTCTATCGTGATTGAGTACTATCTTCTCTAAGATTTTGGCTCGAGATTTAATCTCCGATAGGCAAGATAAAAAGTAGTCACAAACATCTTCGTCTCATCGTTTGTGATTCCAAAATATCTTGTTTCGCTACCATACGATTAAGATTATTGTGAGATGATTGATATTTATAGGATGTTCTTCGGGAATATAAGTACGGTATATCAATTGGTTCATGTTCACCTTGATTTATCAAAAGACGGAACAAAACTCATAGGCTTATTTGTGGGAGACAAATTTATCTATTCAATAGACTTTTCTGTGTGAGACAGATTGGTTTATCAAGTCTTCAACTTTGGGTCGTAGAAAATCTTAGTTGTGGGTGAGATCATCTAAGGGAATCAAGTGCGCATAATCCAGCGTGGTTCTAGCGGCGGAAGGAACGTGACTGTACCTTGATCAGTGTGAGATTGGTTAGGGCTCAACTACATTCCAGTCTGAAGTTAACTTGGAGTAGGCTAGTGTCTGTAGCGGCTTAATACAGTGTGGTGTTCAAATCTGGACTAGGTCCCGGGGTTTTTCTACATTTGCGGTTTCCTCGTTAACAAAATTTCTGGTGTCTGTGTTATTTCTTTTCCGCATTATATTTTCTATATAATTGAAATATCATAGGCTGTGTGTAAGTTCAATTAATTGTGAATTCAACTTTTGGTTGTTGATTAAATTGATTGATACTTGTATATTTTTTGTTTTTGATACCGTCCAAGTTATTTCTTATATTGAGTTGGGCTCGCAAATTCTTGTTTGTTTGATTGCGGATTGAATTGGAAAATTGAGATATAACTCTTTGATATACTTTTCTTAAGATTGATTCTGACTGTCTAGTTGATTCTCTTGAAAGTATATTGGATTTAGTCCATACATATTGCTAAGCGAAATATTGGGTGTGGTTGTTAGACCCCCGCTTTTTCAATTGGTATCAGAGCAGGTAAACACTATAAACCTAATAAGTTTGTGTTTGACTGATCCCTAAAGTCCGTCCCTATGGGAAATTTATTTGGGAAACTTGATCTTGGCATCCGTAACACACACCAGAATTCCTTAAATACTGTTCAGAGCTTATTATCTATTAGACTTCTGGTCTCTCATGATAATCTTGTTCCATCGCGGATTTAACCGGGTTCAACTGTGCTTTTGCGGATGGATGTCCCGACCATTCGTTTATGGGTTGGATGTGAATGGAACTTTTGAAATCCAACGGATTACGGATGGTCCCGGATGCATCCTTGAAAATCCTTTAGATACCCAGAACTATTAAATTAAGGGCATTTATATAGTTCTAGAAAATACTATTGATCATTTAGGAATTCTTAAGGTGTTTGCTTGGGGTGTTGTCCATAACATTTCTATATTTGTATACATATATATGATATGTAGGTTTTATAAGGAGTCATTTGTGTCATCTTCTTTATTATAAATTTTAACTAAAACAAATCCATTGGATTACGCATCTATTGGATGCAAATCCGTTGGATGTTGGATTGAATGCGGATACCAAATTTGAAATCCTTAATGCATTGGATTGGATGAAGATGAGGTGAAAACGGCTCCATACCATCCCATGCTCACCCCTATCCTAGAGGGTGGTTTGTACTCTACCAAAAAACTTATTGCAGTTCGATAAGAGGATCCGAGAGGGTGGTTCGTACTCTACCGAAAAAACTACATTTAAGTACTGCCAAGCTTAAATGAGTGTGAAGACCTCCATACTACTAACAGTACTACTCATGTGTTTATTTCAATTTTATTAACCATTTCAATATCCTTACTTTTCAAACATTTTCAGCTGTTACTTACTGCACTGCTGATAAAAGGTAGTTGCGGATTTGCAAAAAAATTCATCTGAACGTATATGTCATGTAGTCTTTTTGCCTTTGGATTTGCAAAAAATGCTCTCTGCACATTAGGGACGACCACTCTCCGAAGGACAACAATTCCTTATGCTTTAACATTCTTGTTTGAAGCATCAAAAATTCCCGTGTATCTAGGTTGGAGACCTTGCATCATCGGGCGCCCATCCTCTTTCACAAAGTTATTTAGACAAACAAATTGAAAATGCAACATAATGCGAGCTTCCTAAACAAATGTTCGGTGCAAAACAAAATCTTTTACGAGAGTGTCAAGACTCAATAACCTCTCTACCTATCCAAGCCGATAACTACCAGGTTTTAAGTAGATCATAAACGAGTGCCGCCATTCTATTACCCATAATTTTCAGAGGTTGCCTAAAGCCTAAGAAAAACACACACGCTGAATAGCATAATTTCATTTCATGAATGCAAAAGTAAGGGAAAAAAGAAAAGAAGAAGCATGTTCCTGGCATTGGATTGGTTAGGACGTTGTTTTCTTTTTTTATACAGATGAAACAAAAGACTAGGGGTTTATTAAAGGTAAGAATACTGATAAGGATGATTTATGATAGGGGCGTAAATAATACCCGAAAATACTCGGCCTGTCTGTACCAGTCTGAGCCCGCATGTACCCAAAGTAGCCCAAAGCCTGTTATGGCCCGTCAGGGGCCACCCGGCCTGGCCTGGATTAATTTATTGGGCGGTCTCGGGCTTTGTAATTAATTATGATGCCCGACCTGATACCCGGCCTGGTGTCCGACCTGAAAGCCTTTTATGTGCCATTAATCATTTAATATCCTCTTAAAAAGACTTAAAAGTTATCATTTTATAATTGTCAATTTTGTGTCAAGAAAAATAAAATATATAGTCGTTTTTATTTATAATTAACTTTTTTAACATATTAATGGTAATATATTTTCTTATTAGAACGTTTATTGTACTCTAATTAATTATTTATTATAGGCTAAAATTAAAAGTTTGTCACTGTAATTTAAATATAAAATAATACTATCACTTTTTACGGTATACAATGTTAGAAAGGAAAGGATATTGTATTAAAAATAAATATATTTAATACCATTTATTTGAAAATTTAAACTTCAAATAAAAAAGAAAAAAATTCAAAATAGTGGCCTGCCCGACCCGATTTGACCTGCCTGTATAAAAAGCGGGCTTTGGACGGTCTTTGGTAGTAAATTATCCACTTTTACCCGGCCTGTCCGGCCTGAATTTATTTACGGACTCACAAATATTAAATCTGGCCTGCCCGGCCTGTCTTAATTTTTGGGCCGGGCAGCCTGGCCTGCCCGAAGTTACATCCCTAATTTATGAGGCTGACTTGACAGTGAAAATTTATGTTTCTAGTCCACACCAACTTATCTTCAGAATTAATAGGAATCCTCATACTAAAAACAAATAAATTGAGATGTATAACTGTCGGAAAGGTTATCAAACTGTATCTTGTTTTCATTCATGATTCTCAGAATCAATTAGATCAGGGGAAAAAAATATGAAACTACAAGGAGAAAAAGCACTTCCGCAGGAACTGGTGGCTTTCCTAACTTTTGTATAGTTATACCCACTTATCTTGCCAGATTTGAATTTTCTAACCCAGCATCTAAATTTCTTAATAAAATCAAATTCACTACTAACACTTTTCAAGTTCCACGTAATATCCTTCTTACCTGCAGCACATAGAGGAGAAGAATTCTTGAAGCACTTGGCTTTTAAAGAAATAACCATAGATTGTTTTTGGCAGTACATATCCTCCAAGCTGATTTTGTAAGTAAGGCGTGATTGAAACAACTTAGGTCCTTGAAGTTGAGACCACCATCAGAAGTATCTTTGCGCAGAAGACCAGGAAGTCGTGAACAAACGATACTTGGAATTTCAACAAGAAAAATGCAAAATATGAAGAAGAAAAAAATATATGACAAAGGAGGTGTCGTCACAAGCAATTTCATGAAACCGAAAACTTTCAGCATTTTAGAGAGAATTTGGAATGAAAAGCAAAGTACATGGTACTCAGCTAACCATTATTCATGGCCATTGATACCCCACAGCTTAAAAATATCATCCAACAACTTAAGAGTAACTGACAGGTAGAACTTGGTGCTGGACTAATATATGTATTTCATGTACATAAATCATGGTTTATAATTGTTAGAGCATTGCTCGGTCTAACTCACAAGTGTTGCTATCTCACGCTTGTTGTCAAAATTATATCTTGATTTCTAGTCTATATTTAGTCAGGTCTCGGATTAGGATAGAAGTGTATAGTTGAGAATCATATATCACCGCGTTCTACCGTTTGAAGGCGAAGATCAACAGGAGCTTTGGATAACTCCAACATCAAAAGGTAAGTGAAGACTGAACTACCTATTTCTCAAGTTTTCACCTTTTTATCTATGAGATATTGTCGCATAACTAAATTAGACTGTACATGCATAATAGAAATTTCGAGTCAAGTTTATCTTGAATATTGTTCTCGAAATATGCCTATAAGCTTAAGAACATTTGTTCATACTTGATGAATTTGGTTTCAAACAATTTATCATTTGAAAATAGCGTGGAACAATGATATGTGTCATTGATATTATTCGGGAATGTTTCATATTGATTATTAAAGAGACATAAAACTACTGTAAATCTAGACACAGGACAGTGTGCTTTCCAGTTCACATAAATAGAGAACTGTTATAAGACCAGAGCTTCAGTACATGTACCCAATACACATACCGACGTATTTATAGTTCGGCAGCGACTTTTTGGTACGCATACACGGTATCGCCATATGATGTATTTTCAAAGTTGTTGTAGTAATATGATTCGTTCAAGACTTGTGAAAGAGGATTTTTAGATTTTTTAATAAATAAAACTAGCAAACTAAATTAAAAAGATGTTGTGAAAATTATGGAGAGAATGGGACTAGGATTCCACCATTGGTTGATATTAGTGATTTAATAAAACAATAATTATGCAACTCAACATTCAAATTGGTTCTAATAGTATTGCCTAGACATGTAGATTTCTAAAAGAATAGATGTTAATCCAAGGATAGAATATCAAAACCCTAAAGCAAGTATATTCTATCAAGAGAAAATACACCTAACTAATCAAAATCATATAAACAATATTTAGTTCAATGCAAAAATCATAATAGAGTTGTTGTAATTAATTAATAAAAATATATCACTTTTACCGAAACAACGGCTTCCTCCATAGCCCCAAGGATTGGGTTTAGCTCATCATTGTGGAAACGCGCTCAAAAGTTGATTTCATTGCTCAAAGTGTTTACAAATGATGAATTGGAGAAAAACTATTAAAAATCGGGTGTTTGCAACGTTTTTAATTGTTGCAAAACACTGTTACATAAAACGATAAAAGCCAACTGTTGTTGTTCAGCTTCTACGACCCCCGCCTCTGTGTCATTATCACTGTTGATAAACGACTGTCTTCGTGAGTCTGTTCTTCGTGTTCTTCAGTTCTACAGCAGCAGAAATGGTGTTCTCTGCAACTCGATTTTTCGGCTCTGTGATGCTCTGTAACTCTCCCAAACTCTTTATATCCTTTCCTCGCAACCTCAGCAACATATTTATATCCAACAGGTGAAGAAAATCCTCCGTAATAACTCAAAATGATCTTCATATATCCGGCAGTGAAGAAAATATTTTCTGGAATATTTTCTTTCGGTTCTTGATTCCTTCACGCGTTTGTGGATGTCAACTTCTCCTTTTTTACCTCGTACACGCTTCCAACAGTCGTTAGAGTCTTCCCAGCATGCGCAAACTCTCTCCAACTCATGCAAATCCCATGAATATCTCCTCCCTTTGCACACACACCTCCGTTTTCTTCCCAACGATTATCCAGCCAAACTGGATCAATTACAACGACCCTACCACGCCTGTTAAGCTAAATAAAGTCTTCCCATGAAGTTTCAGCCATTGAATCACACTATAACCCCTCCACATCACGAACTGAAAATCTGTGAATATTTTCCCGCCAAAATTTATATTTGAATTTGAAGAAGATGTGTGCTGTCGACAAAAATGGGTGATGTGGACAAAAATGGGCTACATATAGCCGTGGGTGACAGTTAGCGAAAATGGGGGTCCGTATAGCAAATGTCCTCCGGGGTGCTCCGAGCAACTTTTCGAGCCGAATTTTCCAACAATATTTATTTTCCAAAAATACATAAAAAATAATATTAGTACAAAAATCGAGTTCCAACAATATAGACATTGAGGACAATTTAGACACAAAAATGCGTCTATCAAATACCCCCAAACTTATTATTTGCTAGTCCTCGAGCAAATCTAATCTAGAAAATAAAAATGACTACATTTAGCACGTCCAGCAAGCCGTTTAACCGCTAGGTGTCCCTAGCGGCGGAGTGTTGTCTCCGGAGGGTTTACCAGAGGTGTACCCACAAAACCATTACTCCAGACCCTAGCTATCTAAGCAGAATCTTGGAAGGCACTAAGAATCTCCTTGGTTGGCATACAAACATTGACTATAAGAGGAAGTACCCTGATGCGAATTTCCAATTGTTGTACACGAGTTTGCACTCAACATACTATAATTCATATATAAGTGACAGATCTCTACTCAGATAGTTTCTAGACATCATAACCGGAGTCAACCAATCACATGGAAAGATTAAGAAGATGGATAAAGAGATGGTTAAAAGTGAATGGTGTTTCCCATATCTGTCAGAAGGCCTCTTCCAAGGTGAACCTATCCTAATGGACTGAGATACCGGTCTGACTAATATCAACACAACTTGCATATACAAGGGGACCAGTGGTCGATAAACCTAACTCTAGGTCAACACAACTGGCATATACAAGGGCACCAGTGGTCGACTTTATTGAATTTATTCTGGTTGGTCTAATGGTCTGGTCTTTTTTTTTCTTTTTTTTTTGATGTTGGTATCTCAATTACTCTATTCCACCCTAGCAAAGGTAACAACTTGAATCGTGTGCCCCACCAAATCACTTAAAAAATAAAAACAGAAGGATTAGGATTCAACGAGATATGGCGAAACTACCATGTTTTTTTTAATTCTAACACCTGAGCTCTGTGCTTTTATGAATAGACTCTTTAGATGTTTCCATCTAATCAGATTGGTTCCTCAAATCCTACAACCAAGATGTTCCCATCCACTTAGATTGGTTAGTGCCAACCTTAATAAGCATAAATTTCTATGCTCTGGAGTTTATTTGTTGCAGCTAAGAGCTAACAAAAAGTTTCTTCCCCACCCCCAAACTTAAATCTAACATTGTCCTCAATGTTCTAAAGATGAAATGAACAATAAGAAACTGTTACCACTTGATGGATGGAAAAAGAAATAAGGAAGGATATTACCGTAAGCATGAGTACCTCCCAGGAAATGCTAAATTTAAAATCTTTAGCTAGACATCAAATACCTCAAAAAGGATTTTCACCTTCCAAAGTCATATATCAACAGTCGAAACAATTGTGGGTCCATAAGACCAAATAAAGCTGACACCAGTATGAGACAACTGCACTGATTCAGAAAAATGAAAAGAATGAGAACGTCCTCATCTAAGGTTTTTGTCAAGACAACTGGGTTTATCTGTGGCGCGTAATTGAACTTCATATGTGTGTCTCGATAAATAGATTCATCCGAAAAACGGGTCTCTAATACCTGGGTTACCTCCTGGACAGTATCAGGAGGATCGGGTTGCGGAGTCTGAAAAGACTCAAGTAATATCTCAGATGTACAAGGCTCGAGTCCCAAGTTAGGGACTCTAATTAGAGATACGATACAATCACAAGAACCATCACTACCCCCGAACTTAGGGTTCACAGACAAACCTCTAACTATTTCTTGAATTTCCGGATCTTCAGAGTCCTTAAAATACTCAAGAGATTCTTCTAGTTCTCTACCCCCAAACTTAGGGTCATCATTATTCTCAGAAAAAACTAAAACTATTGCCTGAATTTTTGGGTCCATAGAATCTTTAAAATACTCAAGAGCTTGTCTAAAGATTGATCACATATCTGATCTAAGAGAATGGTTTCCTCAAAATCATTTAAAGAATATACCAGTAAAGTGTCAAGCCAATTATCCTGAACCAAATCCTGAACTAAAGTGCTAATCATATTCACTTATTCTAAATCATCGTTCTCAGAAGGTTGTCTAGTAACATTAAAGACATTTAGTTCAGTGGTCATATTACCAAAGGATATCTTCATAAGCCCAGTCCTACAGTTGATGACAGTGTTAGTTGTGGCTAAAAATGGGCGACCTAAAATCACTGGGATTTGACGACTTGGGTCCTGAACAGGCTGGGTGTCTAGAACAACGAAATCCACAGGATAAATAAACTTATCAACCTCAATCAGAACATCCTCTGTGACACCACGAGGGACTTTGACAGACCTATCATATAATTGTAGTGTAATTTTAGTCGGTTTCAACTTACCAAGACCTAGATGGATGTACACATGATACAGAAGTAAGTTAATACTAGATCCTAAGTCAAGTAAAGCTTTATCGACCATGTGATTACCAATCGCACAACATATGGTGGGGCATCCATGATCCTTATACTTAGGGGCTGTTTGGTTCAGAAGAATGGACATTAAGCTTACGCTTTCGTGTACAAAGATCTTTAAGGAACTTGGCATAAGCAGGCATCTGCCTAATTGCTTATAATAACGGAATGTTGATGTTCACCTGCTTAAATGTTTCCATTATCTCGTTGAAAGTCGACTCCTTATTTGTTGGGGCTAACAAATGTGGATATGGGGATCTAGGCACCAAGGTAGACCTATCAGGAATTTCTTGGGAATCCTTAGAGACTGTTTCAGTTTCCTCGTCTACGGGCTCCTTGATGTATTTTCAAATGTTGTTGTAGATAGTGGTAAAAGAGGGTTCTTTTCGAACTTGTGAAGGGAATATTTTTTTTTAGATTTAAATAAATTCAGAAATGTAGCAAATTAAATTAACAAGTGATAAAAAATTTATGGAGAAAATAGGGGTGATGATTCCACCTTTTAACAATATTTATGTAATTCTATTTATATTTTTATTATGCGAATTTAACAATTGTTTTGATTCTAAATATTTCCACAAGTAGATTTTCAAAATATCAAAGATTAATCGCAAGCATAATACATCAAGAGCATAAAACTAAGCATGTATTATCAAGAGAAAATATATTTGATTAACAAAAATCATTTAAATCATTTATTTTCAATGCAATTAATCATATATAAATATTTCAAAAATTAATCAAATAAATATTACCACATAAATATTGCCAGAAAGGCTTCCTCCGTCACCCCTGGGATTGGGTTTAGCTACTCATGATAGAAAAACTCTCAAAATGATTCATTGATGCTCAAAAGTGTTTTTAAAATGAAGAGAAAGACAAGAAATTGATGTAAAACAGAACTTTGCGACCCACAGAAGGCGTCCAGAATCAACGACAGAGCTGAGGTGCTGTTTTCGTTGAAGAAATACGACCCTCGGAGGACAGTCGATGTTACTGTTGATAAACGACGGTCTTGCAGAGTCTGTTCTTCACGTTCTTCCTCCTCGCAGCAGCAGCAGAACTTCTTCGCCTGTCGACCTCTTCTTTTGATTCTCTCGGCTCTAACTCTCTCCCCAAAGACTCTCCAATCACTTGCCAACCCTTCTAATGTACCTAACAGACCCTTTTATACTCAACAGGAGCATCGAATCTCGACATAACTCCACATAATTCTCATTAAACCCGCTGTCCAAAAATAAACGATAGTTACCATTTTTAGAAGATTTTCACGTCAACTCTCTCCCTGCACGCTCCCAATTGCCTTCTCCACGCCTCAGCACTCTTCCTGAGCTAGCAGAACTCCCCCATGCACGCTCTAACTCCAATTATTCTTGCTTACAGTGCGTGTTGATCTGTTTTGGTTTGGTGAATCGAACCAGGAATTCTAGCCAAATTTGATCAAACCTGATGCCCAAAACATGTTCTCTATGCCATATCACATCTCTATGCCAAAATTCAGCCATTGAATCGATGTATAACTGCTTCATTTCTTCGATCGAAAATTTCCTGAACTGTGAACAATTTTCCCGCCAAAAATCAAAATTTGAATTTTGAAGAAGACTGCCCCCTATCCGTCTCTGGAGTGCAAATAGCAAATGCCTAACTGAGATGCCCCTTAGTAATTGGGTTGCCCATTAACCAAAATGAGAGTCCGAATAACAAATGTCCTCTGGGGATGCTCCGCATAATTTTTCGAGTCGATTTTTCCAAAATTATTTATTTCCAAAAAATACCTACAAACACACAAAATAACAAAATTAGTACAAAATCGAGTGCCAACAATATATAGTATTGAGATCAAATTAGACACAAAAATGTGTCTATCAAATACCCCCAAACTTATTATTTGCTAGTCCTCGAGCAAAATTTATTCTTGAAAAGTGACCGAGTTAATCTCGGGTGGGTTTATCAGAGGTGTACCCACAAAAACCAATACTCCAGACCCTAGCTATCTACGAAAAATCTTGGAAAGCACTAACGAACCTCCTTGGTTGGCATACTTATTAATTACAGGAGGAAGTACCCTGACGCGAAATTCCAATTGTTGTATACAAGTTTGCACTCAAGCATACTAAAATTCATATAAGTGACAGAGCTCT
Organism: Papaver somniferum; assembly: GCF_003573695.1. Lineage (NCBI taxonomy): Eukaryota > Viridiplantae > Streptophyta > Magnoliopsida > Ranunculales > Papaveraceae > Papaver > Papaver somniferum. The sequence continues at coordinate 1,462,841 of NC_039367.1, forward strand.
ACTAAGATAGTTTCACGATGGACATCATACTAGGAGTCAGACTAATCACATGAAAAGGTTAAGAAGATGGAAAGAAAAATGTAGATGGTTGAAAAGTGAACAGTGTTTCCCATATCTGTCTGAAGGTCTCTACCAAGATGAACCTAACCTAAATGACTGAGATACCGGTCTGACTAATATTAACACACTGGCATATACAAGGGAACCAGTGGTCAATAACTTAAATCTAGATCAACAAACTGGCAAATACAAGGGAACCAGCAGTTGACTACACATACCAATAACCATTTTTTTTTTTTGGTAACTCAGTCACTCTATTTCACCCTAGCAAAGGTAACAACTTGAATCGTGTGCCCCACCAAATCACTTGAAATAAAAGAAAACTAAAAATAGAAAGTGAAAAGGACTCGTCGAGATATGGCGAAACTATCATGTTATTTCTAACACCTGAGCTCTGTGCTTTTATGAATAGACTCTATAGATGTTTCCATCTAGTCAGATTGGTTCCTCAGCTCCTAAAACAAAAATGTTTCCATCCACTTAGATTGGTTAGTGCTATCCTTAATAGGCGTAAATTTCTAGGCTCTGGAGTTTATTTATTGCAACTTAAAACTAACAAAAAGTTTCTTCCCCACCCCCAAACTTAAATCTAACATTGTCCTTAATGTTTCTAATGAAAGAGCAGTACCAAAAGTAACATAACACGAGGAGAAGTTGGAAAGATAGTACCTGGGTGAAGAAAATCAAAAACTAAGATACAACATAGAATCCGCCTCGATGGTCAATCAAGGGTAAATAGGGTCCTCCAGAGGGACCTCCTCAACATCACCTGTAGGAAAGGGCTCTAAAAAGGGTTTCAATCTCTGACCGTTAACCTTCGAAGAACTACTACCATCCGGTGTCTCGATCTCAACAGCTCCATGAGGAAAAACAGTGCGAACAATAAAAGGACCCGTCCACCGAGAACGTAACTTCCCAGGGAAAAGATGCAAGCGGGTATCATACAGAAGAACTTTTTGACCTGGAGAAAATGTCTTTCTTAGAATATTCTTATCATGCACAAGTTTCATTTTGTTCTTATACTCCTTCGCACTATCATACGCATCTCTACGAATCTCTTCCAACTCATTGAGCTGGAGTTTCCTATGGGCTCCTGCCTTGTCGAGTGAAAATTTTAGCTGCTTAACAGCTCAATAAGCTCTATGTTCTAACTCAACAGGTAAGTGACATGCCTTGCCATAAACAAGCCGATAAGGCGACATTCCAATAGGGGTCTTAAACGCAGTACGGTAAGCCCATAAGGCATCAGTAAGCCTAGACGACCAGTCTTTCCGATTAGGATTAACTGTTTTCTCTAATATATGTTTTATCTCCCTATTAGAAACCTCAACTTGACCACTAGTCTGTGGATGATACGGGGTAGCTACCTTATGAGTAATACCATATTTCTTCATTAAAAGCCTAAAAGGTCCATTACAAAAGTGCGACCCTCCATCACTAATTATAGATCGCGGTGTACCAAAACGTGTAAGTATATTTTGTTTCAAGAACTCTATCACAACCCTATGGTCATTGGTTTTACACGCAACCGCTTCAATCCACTTAGAGACATAGTCTACAGCGACAAGGATGTATAGGTTACCAAAACAATTAGGGAACGGACCCATAAAGTCAATACCCCACACATCAAAGACCTCAACAATCAAAATAGGGTTCAAGGTCATCATGTTCCTACGGGAAATGGTTCCTAATTTCTGGCAACGTTCACAAGTAACACAGTAACTATGGGAGTCTTTAAACAACGAAGGCCAATAGAATCCACACTGCAATATCTTAGCAGCAGTCTTCTTAGCACTAAAGTGACCCCCACAAGCATGATCATGACAAAAGGAAATAATACTAGACTGGTCACTCTCAGGTATACATCTCCTAATAATATGGTCTGGACAATACTTAAACAAATAAGGATCATCCCAAAACAAGTGCTTAACCTCGGCTAAAAGTCTAGAACGATCTTGTTTACCTCAATGTTGGGGCATTCGACCAGTAACAAGATAGTTCACTATATTCGCATACCAAGGTAATTGGGTAACAAAGAACAATTGTTCATCAGGAAAGCTATCCCTTATAGGAAGGGAATCATCTGGGGAACTAACAACTAGCCTAGACAAGTGATCTGCTACAACATTTTCGGCACCCTTTTTGTCTCTAATGTCTGGAGAAACTCTTGCAATAACAGAATCCACCTAATCAATCTAGGTTTAGTATCCTTCTTAGACAAAAGATATTTTAAAGCAGCATGATCAGTATATATGATGATCTTAGAACCTAAGAGATAGGGTCTAAACTTGTCTAAGGCAAACACAATGGCTAATAGTTCCTTCTCGGTAGTGGTATAGTTCAACTGGGCATCATTCAGAGTTTTGCTAGCATAGTAAATCACATGAAGTAACTTATTTTCTCGCTGACCTAGCACAACACCAATAGCATAATCTGAAGCATCACACATGATCTCAAAGGGTAGGTTCCAGTTGGGTGCCTGGACTATGGGGGCGGTAGTGAGTAATGACTTAAGCTTCTCAAAAGCCTCTAAACAAGCATCATCAAAGACAAACTTAACATCTTTTGCAAGCAAATTGCAAAGAGGTCTAGACATCAAGCTAAAATCCTTAATGAAACGACGATAAAAACCAGCATGCCCTAAGAATGACCTAATATCTCTTACGGTTTTTGGGACCGGTAAAGTTTTAATAAGGTCAACTTTGGCTCTATCTACCTCTATACCCTTTGAAGATACAATATGCCCTAGAACAATTCCTGAACGAACCATAAAGTGACATTTCTCCCAATTAAGCACTAAATTCTTTTCCTTACACCTAGTCAAAACTAATGACAAATGATGCAAGCACTCATCGAAAGATGAACCAAACACTGAAAAATCATCCATAAAGACCTCTAAGAACCGTTCTACCATGTCAGAAAATATGCTCATCATGCAACGCTGAAAAGTCGCAGGGGCATTACATAGCCCGAAAGGCATGCGTCTATACGCAAAGGTACCAAAGGGACAGGTAAAAGTGGTTTTCTCCTGGTCTTCTGGGGCAATAACGATCTGATTATATCCAGAGTAGCCATCTAAAAAGCAGTAGTGACTATGTCCAGCTAATCTCTCTAGCATCTGGTCGATGAAGGGAAGGGGAAAGTGGTCCTTCCTAGTGACCTTGTTCAATTTCCTATAGTCAATACAAACACGCCAACCCGTGGTCACTCGGGTCGGGATTAACTCATTGTTATCATTCTGGACTACAGTAATACCAGATTTCTTGGGAACAACCTGAACGGGGCTGACCCACTTACTGTCTGAAATAGGGTAGATAATGCCTGCATCTAATAGCTTAAGAACCTCAGTTCGAACTACTTCTTTCATATTGGGGTTTAGTCGACGTTGCATCTCCCTAGAAGGTTTGGTGTCTTCCTCTAAATAGATCTGATGCATACAAACAGTAGGACTTATACCCTTAATGTCTGCTATGGTCCACCCTAAAGCTTCCTTGTTGTTTTGAAGGACGGTTACTAGCCTACTTTCCTGATCTCTATCCAAGTCGGAAGAAACAATCACAGGTAAAGTCTCAGACGGGCCTAAAAACACATACTTCAGGGTATCTGGCAATGGTTTTAGGTCCAACTTAGGAGGCTCTTCTAAAGAAGGAACTAGGGTAGACTTAGAAACTGGTAGTGGTTCGAACTTAGGTTTCCATCCATTACTAGTATCTAACAAAGGGGTTGAATCTAACAAAGCATTCACCTCATTAATCACATTATCATCAAAATCAATCCCAAAGTGAGCTAGGCATTTCTCTAATGGATCTTCTAACAAAGTGTTTGGTAATGACTCCTCGACTAATGTTCCTATCATGTTCACCTCTTCTATATTCGAGTCATCTAGTTCAGAGGGTAGCTTACTAATATTAAAAATGTTCAGCTCAATAGTCATATTACCAAAAGACAAATTCATAATACCATTTCGACAGTTAATGATCGCATTGGATGTAGCTAAAAACGGGCGACCTAAAATCACTGGTATTTGGTTCTCTGGGTCAGGGACAGGTTGGGTATCTAGGATAACAAAATCCACCGGATATATAAACTTGTCGACCTCTATGAGAACATCCTCGATCACACCACGAGGAATTTTAATGGACCTATCAGCTAACTGAAGTGTCATCTGGGTAGGTTTCATCTCACCAAGTCCTAGCTTAAGGTACACATGGTATGGCAGTAAGTTCACACTGTCCTAAGTCAAGCAATGCTTTCTCAACACGGTACTTACCTATTGTACAAGCAATGGTAGGGGACCCTGGGTCTTTATACTTAGGAGTAGTGGTATTCTGAATAATAGAACTCACGACTAGCTATGAAGGCTTTCTTCTGGACATTGAGCTTACGCTTTCGCGTACACAAGTCCTTAAGGAACTTGGCATAAGAGGGAATCTTCCTAATTGCATCTAATAATGGAAGGTTGATATTAACCTGCTTAAAAACCTCCAATATATCATTAAAGTTGGACTCCCTCTTAGTCAGAACTAGCAGCTGGGGGAACGGGGCTCTGGGAACAAAGCCGGGCTCATCAGGACCCTCATTGGTCTCTTTGGAGACTCTATCAGTCTTCTCATTTTCTGGATCATAAGGGTGAACTACAGCATGTTCACTATCAGGCATGGCAACCTTATTGTCAACTTTCTTTCCACTCCTAAGGGTTGTAATAGAGTTCACATGATTGTACGATTTATCTGCTTTAGGATTGGGTTGAGTTTGACTAGGAAACTTACCTTTTTCCCTCAAAGACTCATTTATATGACTAACCTGGGTTTTCAACTCGGAAATAGCCTGAGAGTTAGCCTGACCTATTCTATTATTTTCTTCTATACCTTGAGCAATAGATTGCTGAATCTGCATAGTGTTACGAGTTAACAAAGCAAGAGACTCTTATAAACTCATAATCTTCTTATCCGAAGGGTTCTGAAACTGTGCCGGGGCTGAAGGATTCTTAGGATAGCCAAAACCTGGGGGAGCTTTAGAGTTACTAGACTGACCTTGATTCTGGCCCTTAGACCAAGAAAGGTTGGGATGGTTTCTCCAGCCAGGGTTATAGGTTTCTGAATAAGGGTCAAACTTCTGACGGTTATCGAATCTAGTGTTGTTATAAAGAGCATTGGCTTGCTCTTCAACAGTATGGTCTTCCCAAAAAGGCTCTATTTTACCACTAGAATGACCTAATTCCAACGCTTCTAACCTTTTGGCTATGGCTGCTATTTTAGCATCTGACTCATAGGATCCTTCTACCCTATTGACTTTCCTACTTAGAAGAATTGTTTTCTGGGGTTCCCTATTATTTTCCCATTGTTGGGTCTTATTGGCGATTTCATTCAAAAATGTCATCGCCTCATCAACAGTTTTATTCTCAAACCCACCTGTGCATAAGGACTCAACCATGGTCGTTGTTGAATAGTCTAAACCCTCGTAGAGGATCTGAACTAACCTAACCTTCTCTAAACCATGATGAGGACATTGAGAAATTAAGTCATTGAACCTCTAATATATATAAAGATTCTCCCTCTTGTTGAGCAAAAGTACAAATTTGTGTCCTAATAGACGATGTTTTGTGCCTTGGGAAAAACTTATGTATAAAGGCAGATGTAAGTTGTTCATAGGTTTCAATTGACTCAGAATCCAAACTATACAGCCAAGATTTGGCTTTATCTTTTAAGGAAAAGGGGAATAACCTAAGTTTCAGTGCATCATCACTAAGGTTTTTAATTTTCAGAGTACTACATACTTCCTCAAATTCCCTAACATGAAAATAGGGGTTCTCATTCTCTTTTCCTAAAAAGGTTGGGAGCATCTGTAAAGTCCCAGGTTTGAGTTCATAATTTGCCTCGGTTTCAGCTAACTTGATACAAGACGGACGAGAGGTCCTAGTTGGGTTCAATAAAGCTTTTAAAGTTGCCATTTCTGGCACTACCAAAGGACTAGGAGAAATTTCTTCACAAAGACGCAGATTCTCAAAACTGAAGTTTCCAAAAACAGGGCTCTCAAAAGAAAATCTTCGAGCTCCCGCTAATCAGAAGAACTACTAGGTTTTCGCTAATCAACGACCTAGAGTATCTCTTTTCCAAGCCCTATTAACAAAATCGGGCATACACTAAAAAAATCAAAAAGAAATAAAAATCCTAACAGGAAGGTTCTAGCAATCACACAGCAGGCTGACTCGACTTTACCACAGCAAACCTAGAGATTTCTAGCAAACAACAAGCATGATGGCTCACTTAGATTGTTTCTAGACTAGCTTCTATCTCGAAAGGGAATTCGTTACAATTTAAGCAAACCCCTCTGGAATCAATCCGAGTCAAAGTAAGTTGAATCGAGGCGAGGGAAGCTTAGTGGAGCTTTGATACCCAAGGCCTCACCGCAGTACAAGGCGGCGCAGTCACGCATTCAACTCACAGAAACCGTCATGAACTTCGAAGTATGCTAAAAGAATAACCAATATCCTTCGAAAATTTTCCTAACAAGCTCGATACCCTATAGGTCTCTTTCTAATCAGATTTTAAAGCTTGGGTTCGCGTTAGGTTTTGTTCTCCTAAAGCGGGCAAGAAGGGAGCGGTGATGAAATCCGAACCCTTATCTTGTTTAGGCCAGGCCTTGCCCTTTACTAGGAAAATAAAGACAGTCCAAATTCGTCCTCAATCAATGACCTTAAGGAATACAGTAACTCGCTTACAGGAGATTCGCGAGTGTTTCGATTGGACTTACCTCCCGTACCAGACGGGGGATGAACCGTTGTCGTCGACTCGGGCCACGACTCCTATGCCGTGTGCGAACCCGAGGGGCCGAGGTGATATTGTAATCACCGTCCTTCCCTGCACACAGTTTGTATTTAACTACCCTTCCGTAGGGTTTTAAAAAAAAATAATAAAGTCCAAGAGTCCAGTCCAAAGTCCAAATAAAGTAAAGTGCAAAAGAAAAAGAAAAATAACCTAAAAAAATAAAAAAAAATCTCTCTCTCTTTTCTATATATAAAACAAAAAAAAATTCCTCTTTCGCTCCTTTCACTTTAAGCTTTTCCTTCCAAGGTCCTTAGTACTCCACTTCGAACCTGCAAATCAAAGACAAAAAGAAACGTAAAAAGGAAAAAAAAATAATAAACTTAAAAAAAAAAATTCTACCTAAGCACAGGTCCGCGTCGGCGGCGCCAAAAACTTGATGTATTTTCAAATGTTGTTGTAGATAGTGGTAAAAGGGGGTTCTTTTCGAATTTGTGAAGGGAATAATTTTTTTTAGATTTAAATAAATTCAGAAATGTAGTAAATTAAATTAACAAGTGATAAAAAATTTATGGAGAAAATAGGGGTGATGATTCCACCTTTTAACAATATTTATGTAATTTTATTTATATTTTTATTATGCATATTTAACAATTGTTTTGATTCTAAATATTGTCACAAGTAGATTTTCAAAATATCAAAGATTAATCGCAAGCATAATACATCAAGAGCATAAAACTAAGCATGTATTATCAAGAGAAAATATATTTGATTAACAAAAATCATTTAAATCATTTATTTTCAATGCAATTAATCATATATAAATATTGCAAAAATTAATCAAATAAATATTACCACATAAATATTGCGAGAAAGGCTTCCTCCGTCACCCCTGGGATTGGGTTTAGCTACTCATGATAGAAAAACTCTCAAAATGATTCATTGATGCTCAAAATTGTTTTTACAATGAAGAGAAAGACAAGAAATTGATGTAAAACAGAACTTTGCGACCCACAGAAGGCGTCCAGAATCAACGACAGAGCTGAGGTGCTGTTGTCGTTGAAGAACTACGACCCTCGGCGGACAGTCGATGTTACTGTTGATAAACGACGGTCTTGCAGAGTCTGTTCTTCACGTTCTTCCTCCTCGCAGCAGCAGCAGAACTTCTTCGCCTGTCGACCTCTTATTTTGATTCTCTCGGCTCTAACTCTCTCCCCAAAGACTCTCCAATCACTTGCCAACCCTTCTAATGTACCTAACAGACCCTTTTATACTCAACAGGAGCATCGAATCTCGACATAACTCCACATAATTCTCATTAAACCCGCTGTCCAAAAATAAACGATAGTTACCATTTTTAGAAGATTTTCACGTCAACTCTCTCCCTGCACGCTCCCAATTGCCTTCTCCACGCTTCAGCATTCTTCCTGAGCTAGCAGAACTCCCCCATGCACACTCTAACTCCAATTATTCTTGCTTACAGTGCGTGTTGCTCTGTTTTGGTTTGGTGAATCGAACCAGGAATTCTAGCCAAATTTGATCAAACCTGATGCCCAAAACATGTTCTCTATGCCATATCACATCTCTATGCCAAAATTCAGCCATTGAATCGACGTATAACTGCTTCATTTCTTCGATCGAAAATTTCCTGAACTGTGAACAATTTTCCCGCCAAAAATCAAAATTTAAATTTTGAAGAAGACTGCCCCCTATCCGTCTCTGGAGTGCAAATATCAAATGCCCAACTGAGATGCCCCTTAGTAATTGGGTTGCCCCTTAACCAAAATGAGAGTCCGGATAACAAATGTCCTCTGGGGATGCTCCGCATAATTTTTCGAGTCTATTTTTCCAAAATTATTTATTTCCAAAAAATACCTACAAACACACAAAATAACAAAATTATTACAAAATCGAGTGCCAACAATATATAGTATTGAGATCAAATTAGACACAAAAATGTGTCTATCACTCCTCTTGGGAAGTAGAAGGTGGAACTACTGTATGTCCACTAGGCATGGTTACCTTATTGTCTACCGTTTTACCACTCCTAAGGGTTGTTATCGAGTTCACATGGTTTGATGATTTCTCACCAGCTAAAGATATTTGATGGACTCCCCTAGGGTTGGGTTGTGGTTGACTAGGAAACTTTCATTTTTCTCTCAATATCTCATTTATCTGACTAACCTGGGTTTTCAACTCGGAAATAGCCTGAGAGTTAGCCTGACCTATTCACTTATTTTCTTCTAAACCTTGAGCAACAGATTGTTGAAACTGCACAGTGTTACGAGTTAACAAAGCAAGAGACTCTTCTAAACTCATAATCTTCTTATCCGAAGGGTTCTGAAACTGTGCCAGAGCTGAAGGATTCTTAGTATAGCCAAAACCTGAGGGAACCTGAGCATTACTAGACTGACCTTGATTCTGGCCCTTGGACCAAGAAAGGTTTGGATGGTTTCTCCGGCCAGGGTTATAGGTTTCTGAATATGGGTCAAACTTCTGTCGGTTATCAAACCTAGTGTTGTTATAAAGAGCATTGGCTTGCTCTTCAATAGCGTGGCCTTCCCAAAAAGGCTCATTTCTTCCACTACTACCACTACAATGACCTAATTCTAAGGCTTCTAACCTTTTGGCTATAGCTGCTATTTTGGCATCTGACTCATAAGATCCTTCTACCCTATTAACATTTCCTCTACTTAGAAGAATTGTTTTCTGGGGTTCCCTACTATTTTCCCATTCTTGGGTCTTATCGGCGATTTCATTCAAAAATGTCATCGCTTCATCAACAGTTTTATTCTCAAACCCACATGTGCATAAGGACTCAACCATGGTTGTTGTTGAATAATCTAAACCCTCGTAGAGGATCTGAACTAACCTAACCTTCTCCAAACCATGATGAGGAAATTGAGATATCAAGTCATTGAACCTTTCTAAGTACCTATATAAAGATTCTCCCTCTTGTTGGGAAAAAGTACTTATTTGTGTCCTAATAGACGATGTTTTATGCCTTGGGAAAAACTTATGTATAAAGGAAGAAGTAAGTTGGTCATAGGTTTCAATTGACTCAGAGTCCAAACTATACAACCAAGATTTGGATTTATCTTTTAAGGAAAAGGGGAATAACCTAAGTTTCAACGCATCATCACTTAGGTTTTTAATTTTCAGAGTACTACAAACTTCCTCAAATTCCCTAACGTGAAAATAGGGGTTCTCATTCTCCTTCCCTAAATACATTGGGAGCATCTGTAAAGTCCCAGGTTTTAGTTCATAATTTGCCTCGGTTTTAGCTAACTTGATACAAGGCGGACGAGAGGTCCTAGTTGGGTTTAGAAAAGCTTTCAAAGTTTCCATTTCTAACACTACCAAAGGACTAGGAGTATTAGGGGTACTTTCTCACAAAAAGACAGATTCTCAAAACTGAAGTTTCCAAAAAAGGGGCTCTCAAAAGAAGAGTCTTCGAGCTCCCCGTCTTCACAAGAAGAACTACTAGGTTTTTCACTAATCAAACGACCTAGAGTGTTTCTTTTCCAAGCCCGTTTAAAAACTTCGGGCATACACTAGAAAAACAAAATCAAAAAGAAAAGCCCTAAATAGGAAGGGATGTTCTATGCAAACACAAACAAGGCTTATTCCACCACAGCAAACCTACTGATTTCTAGAAAACAAAAAGCATGATGGCTCCACTTAGATTGTTTTTAGACCAGCTTTTAATCCTTCGAACGGGAATTCGTTACAATTTGAGCAAACCCCTCTGGAATCAATCCGAGTTAAATTAAGTTGAATAGAGGCGAGGGAAGCTCGGTGGAGCTTTGATACCCAAGGCCTCACCGGTATTACAAGGCGGCGCAGTCACGCATTCAACTTACAGAAACCGTGAAGAACTTCCAAGTATGCTTAAAAGAGTAACCAATATTTTTCGAATGACTTTCCTGTTAAGCTCGTCACCCTATCGGTCTCGTTCTAGTCAAAATTTTAGGCTTAGGTTCGCGTTTGGTGTCGTTTTCCTAAGGAGGGAAAGAAGAGAACGGTAATAAAATCCGAACCCTTATCTTGTATGGCCAGTCCTTGCCCTTTACTAGGAAATTAAAGCAGCCGTTTTTAAGTCCTCAACATATATGCATAGAAGGAAGACAGTAACTCGCTGACAGGGGATTCGCGAGTGTTTCGACAAACTTACCTCCCGTACCAGACGGGGGATGAACCTTTGTAGTCGACTCGGGCCATGACTCCTATGTCATGTACGAACCCGAGGGGCCGAGGTGATATTGTAATCACCGTCCTTCTCTGCAAACAGTTTATATTTAAACTACCCTTCCGTAGGGTTTAAAAATAATATCCCAAAATTTAAAGTCCAAAGTCCAAAAATATAAAGTGCAAAAGAAAAAGAAAGTCTAAAAAAATATAAATATCTACAAAAATAAAAATGTCTCTTTTTTTCTCTCTTTTTTTTTTAAATTTAATGTATTTCCAAAGTTGTTGTAGTAATATGATTCGTTTAAGACTTGTGAAAGCGGATTTTTAGATTTTTTAATAAATAAAAATAGCGAACTAAATTAAAAAGATGTTGTGAAAATTATGGAGAGAATGGGACTAGGATTCCACCATTGGTTGATATTAGTGATTTAATAAAACAATAATTATGCAACTCAACATTCAAATTGATTCTAATAGTATTGCCTAGACATGTATATTTCCAAAAGAATAGATGTTAATCCAAGCATAGAATATCAAAACCCTAAAGCAAGCATATTCTATCAAGAGAAAATACACCTAACTAATCAAATTCATATAAAAAAATTTTTGTTTAATGCAAAAATCATAATAGAGTTCTTGTAATTAATTAATAAAAATATATCACTTTTACCGAAACAACGGCTTCCTCCATAGCCCCAAGGATTGGGTTTAGCTCATCATTGTGGAAACGCGCTCAAAAGTTGATGTCATTGCTCAAAGTGTTTAAAAATGATGAATTGGAGAAAAACTATTAAAAATCAGGTGTTTGCAACGTTTTTAATTGTTGCAAAACACTGTTACATAAAACGATAAAATCCAACTGTCGTTGTTCAGCTTCTACGACCCCCGCCTCTGTGTCGTTATCACTGTTGATAAACGACTGTCTTCGTGAGTCTGTTCTTCGTGTTCTTCAGTTTTGCAGCAGCAGAAATGGTGTTCTCTGCAACTCGATTTTTCGGCTCTGTGATGCTCTGTAACTCTCCCAAACTCTTTATATCCTTTCCTCGCAACCTCAGCAACATATTTATATCCAACAGGTGAAGAAAATCCTCCGTAATAAATCAAAATGATCTTCATATATCCGGAAGTGAAGAAAATATTTTCTGGAATATTTTCTTTCGATTCTTGATTCCTTCACGCGTCCGTGGATGTCAACTTCTCCTTTTTTACCTCATACACGCTTCCAACAGTTGTTAGAGTCTTCACAGCATGCGCAAACTCTCTCCAACTCATGCAAATCCCGTGAATATCTCCTCCCTTTGCACACACACACCTCCGACCAAACTGGATCAATTCCAACGACCCTACCATGCCTGTTAAGCTAAATAAAGTCTTCCCATGAAGTTTCAGCCATTGAATCACACTATAACCCCTCCAAATCACGAACTGAAAATCTGTGGATATTTTCCCGCCAAAATTTATATTTGAATTTGAAGAAGATGGGTGTTGTGGACAAAAATGGGTGATGTGGAGAAAAATGGACTACATATAGCCGTGGATGACAGTTAGCAAAAGTGGGGGACCGTATAGCAAATGTCCTCCGGGGTGCTCCGAGCAACTTTTCGAGCCGAATTTTCCAACAATATTTATTTCCAAAATACCTAAAAATACATAAAAAAATCAATATTAGTACAAAAATCGAGTTCCAACAATATAGACATTGAGGACAATTTAGACACAAAAATGTGTCTATCACCATACCATAAAAAGTATGCAAACCGGAAAACATTTGTTCCTTTCAAAACCTAAAACGGTACGCATAGCGAATATGGAAACCATAAAAGATCTGTGAGTTCCTGAAATCGTTTTTATCTTAAGAGTATCCATACCCGGTACACGTACTATGACAAAGATATTCACGAACAGTTACAATACACATACCATGTACACGTACTTACCCAAACAAATATTTTTAGATGCATCAAAATTATTTCTATGAGATGATCGGCATTTGAACAACTCTCTAAAAACAATATCTAGAGATTTTTTGATCATATGTGTGATTCAAGAAAAGTCTTAAAGTATTATATGAAAATGGTTAAGCTTAACGTTCAATTTGTATGACCCGTCCATCCACTGATATTGTCCCCACTTAACCATTGCAGTTATCTGACAGTGTAGGGTTTTCAACGTGCATCGATGTGGTAATCCGGTAGTAACTTCCCAGGAGGTCACCCATCCCTGGATTGTTCCCGCCCGAGCACGCTTAACTGCAGAGTTTTGTGCCAACTCTGGAGCTGATTGTGCTGAAAAGGCCTCGGTGTAATATAGACGTTCCTTGTCTCCTGTGAACGCAGTATCTGGCATAATCGCCCAACATACTCCCCCATCCGAGCACAAGATAATGACCCCTAGTTGTATCCCAACTAACACCGATATTTTTCCCACTTACCCACTGCGGTTATCCAGCAGTGTGGGATTTTTCACGGCACTACTACGGATATCCAGTAGCAGCTTCCCGAGAGGTCACCCATTTTGTGACTACTCCCAGCCGAGCACGCTTAACTAAGAAGTTTTTTCACACAACTCAATTAAGTGTACCCACCAGGCTTCGGTGTTAGGAAAGGACAAGTCATTACTTATATTCCATTCAACCAACCATGCCGAATATAGGGGTATTACAATACCACCACCTTAAATTGAAGTCGTCCTCGGCTCCAGAATATATATTCAAGCCCAGATCTTCGATGTTCCCTGACACTGAGAAGCACCTGGATCAACCTCATCCAACGTACCTTCCCACCCTCGTCAGGTGACCCGTCGTCGGCTCTGATACCATTTGTAATGACCCGTCCCTCCACCGATATTATCCCCACTTAGCCACTGTTGTTACCCGGTATTGTGGGGTTTGCAACGGGCATCACTACGGTAATCCGGCAGTAACTTCCCGGGAGGTTGCCATTCCTGGATTGCTCCCTCCCGAGCATGCTTAACTACAGAGTTTTCTGCCAACTCTGGAGCCGAATGTGCTGAAAAATCCTAGGTATATTGTAGACGTTCCTTGTCTCCAGTGAGCGCAGTATCTGATATAATCTCCCAGCATACTCCCCCACTCGAGCACAAGAGAATGACCCATAGTTGTATCCCAACTAACATTGACATTGTTCCCACTTACCCACTGCGGTTATCCAGCAGTGTGGAATTTTAACTGCACTACTGCGGATATCCAACAACAGCTTCCCGAGAGGTCACCCATCTTGTGACTACTTCGGGCCGAGCATGCACGCTTAACTAAGAAGTTATTTTCCACCGGTCAATCAAGTGTACCCATCAGTCCTCGGTGTTAGGAAAGGTCAAGTCGTTACTTATATTCCATTTGTCCAACCACTGTCGCATATAGGGGTATTACATAATTGACTAGTTTCGGCTAACCTTCATGAACATGTCATTGTACACGGTTCGATTATGGTCCATCCTAACCAGAACGTATATTCCACTATGTTAATCTCAAGTCAAGTTTTTCCATCAAACGATGATTATTGATTGCTTGGTTCCAAAGATATTTTAGCTTAAACCTAAAGCAACCTTGATCTTGAAAGTCTATAAAAGGAGAACCTCAAACAACTGGTATCTTTGGATTCCTGACGCTATTCTTGTGTATCCTAGTTGTAAACTAGAGTCCTTCTCTCCTTCAAACCCTCTTAGGGTTTAGCGACTAAAAAGACTTAACCTAGGGATTCGTAAAGCCAGGTCCAACTATCTTTATCTTGATGGTTCGTGTATCCCAATCTTGTTTTGATTGTTGAGCTTACTCCATCAAACAATATAGATATAAATCACAAAGTATCTTTGTCTCAGACTTTGTGATTTCACAAGTTTATACTTGTGAGGTGAATAATGATCTAGGCTGCTCTTTGGAAGTCATAAGACAGGATTTTGAGGTTTGTTGGACTTTGTCTATTGCAATCGATTTTTAACGGCACCTTGATCTTTGATTAGAACATAAATCACAAATAGGCTTATATGTGGGAGAAAAAATGGTTTAAAGTCTTCAATTTAGTTGAAGCAACTCTTAGGATGTAAAGGACATCAGCTAAGGCAATCAATTGCCCTGAGTCCTGCTGGGATTCAAGACCGCGACTATAACTAAATTATTTTGACGGTTTAATTCGGTCTCGACTACATTCCAGTCCGAAGTTCTGATAGTAGATTAGTGTCTGTAGCGGCGTAATAAAGTGTGGTGTTCAATCTGTACTAGGTCCCGTGGTTTTTCTGCATTTACGGTTTCCTCGTTAACGAAATTGCTGGTATATGTGTTATTTCTTTTCCGTATTATATTGTTTATCTTTATAATTGAAATATCACAGGTTGTACGTTAATCAATCAAAGTAGATATATCCATCCTTGTTTGTTGGATACGACTTGATTGATTCTTGGATATTGATCTTTGGAATCGTCCAAGTACTCTAACATATAATCAGGTTCGCGGACTTGCTTTTGTTAACATTCTGATTGTGAGAGAAAGAGATATAAGCTCTTCATATAATTCCTGATTGGGATTCATTAAGTTGAACTATCGGAATTGTATTCGAGTTAAGTACATACAGGTTGTCTAAGAAAAAGTTGGTGGTGTATTTTGGTACCCCACATTTTCAGTTGGTATCATAGCAGGAAAACACGCGAAATACCTAATAAATATGTGTTTAAAACAATCCGACTATATGTATGGACAGAGACGAAATCTTTTTTAAATGTTCCATCAGTTTAAAAAACATTGTTGTTATGGATTCTGTAAAAGAGTCTGAGTTCTCAAACTCTCATATAGATGAACACTATGTTCCCATAAAACAGTTGAACACTCTTACTGATGAGTCTGACTCAGAAGTAGAAAGGGAAGCATACAAAGAATGTACTGAGATTTTAGAACATGTAAAATTTCAGGCCTCTGAGGTCAACAGGCTGAAATACAAAATCAATACTCTCATTGGTATTATTTCTGAATATGATTCGAGAACAAGTATTTTTCTTGAAGAACGTGCCAAAGTGAAATTAAACAGTATTTCTCTCGAGGCTAAACTTAAAGATAATGCCTTATAAATAGAACGATTGTTGATTACGACTCCACGTTGTGATAGTGAATCTAAAGAATCTACTATGATTTCAGCTTCTGAAAATTCCGATAAGTTGGAAGAAGTCAGAACAGTTGTTGCTCATGATAAGCTAATAAAATCGCACTCAGAATCTAATAAACAAAGTACTTGTACTTTGTATAGAGATGATCAGTTAAATTTATCTGACCAACAAAAAACTGTGTCTCGAAGGAAAAATATTCCTTCAAAAAACGAGTATGATAAGACTATCCATTCTGATTTCAATGAAACTCATAAAGTGTGCTTCTATGGCAACATTAAAGGACATGTTCAAATAAAATGTAAAGTGAGATTGGAAAACTATCAGTTTGACCATCTCCAAAACACCTTAGATTTAATTCTGAAAGGTGTGACTGATATTCGAACATCTAAACCTCTTGGGGTGAAAACATGTTCAGGCGAATTCGCTACTAGAAATGTCAGTTCTGCTGGGTCCACAAATATTCAAACAAGTCAAAAATGTAGTATGCAAAATCGGTTAAAGAGGAAATTAAAAAAAAAACGTCACAGATATGGGTTCGTAAGGATACTCATACGCCTCCTGAGAAATTGGTGTTTTCATCAATGAAACAATTCAACAAACTAACATGGAATTGATCATTACAAGATATAAAGATCTTATTGATAAACTTTCATCGTTTTCCAGACAATCAACCTCAAGTAAGGCTCTAATCTTGTCTTTTTCCATGATGATAGCAATTTCTATGATCATTTTTCGTATCCAAAAATATTTTTCTCAGCAAATGGAAGAGGCAAAAACAAGGACAAACGTCAGCATAATTCCAATGGTGAGAATTTGGCTCACCCTTGTGCAGGTTAGTCAGAAGTCTTGAACCTTATCCATAAAAATCCTTTTGTATAAGGAATTGTTGTGTAATAGGTATACTATTTGTCTCAAATAGTGCTTTGGGTGATGAGCTATAATCTTTTTCAAATTGTAACCTTTATGTATTTTTATATGGTTGCTCCAATCTATAAGATTGCTAAAAAAAAATCTGTTGAGCCAGGCTCCAGAAAAAAATAAGCATTCAATGATTTTCCTTTCATGAGTATTAATACTCTTGTGCTCTAGATTTATATTTATTGAGCTAAGAATTATTACATATTGAAGAAGGAACTGGTATATCATACAGTGGTGAAACTATTTTTTTCTTTCTAAATATTCTTGTCTACCTCTCTCCAAAAAAAAGGGGTGGGGTGGGGTGGGGGGGTGTCCTTGTCCTAAATAGTTTTTGGAACGTCAGTTTATGTACCTCACGGTATCTGACCCTTCCAGCTTCCGTCAAAAACCCCTATTTTTAGGGAATGTCACGAACCAAATTTATACCCAGAGAATACATTTTACAAACTTGTTTAATTATATACCCTTATTTGTGTTGAGAATTTCTCATCCAAGGAGTTCTGCGACCAAACATGTCTTTTATGTCACGAATTCTTGAAAGCATGGAAGAAGCTATTCACGGTGGTGTTGAAACAAAAGAAATAAAATTCTAGTTGATGACGAAGTGGTTGAATCATCTGAAGATCTTCCTGGTGTAAATTTTTATTTCTCATATGATCATCAAGATGTTGAACATGAAGAGATGATCTCTGCTAATATTGTTTATGATTTTCTTAAACAATTTGAGGAAGCAAAGCTGGAACTTGTTGAAACACTAAAAGGTCTAGATTCATAATATCTTTCCACAATGCCATAACACCTTCAACTCTCACAGTCTTCACCAGACAATCATAATAATTCTTGTACACGGTTTTATTAGCTTCATTCCCCGCAACTTGATTCATCATTCTTGTTTTCACAATATCAGCTGGACAACTCAATGCAGTCACTGCTAGACCGTACATTGTCTACGCTAAGGTGTGAGCATATATTTTGTCGCCACAAACCTGTTTTCCAATAACAAAACATTTCGCATAATCGTAACATGCTAATTCCCCCATATTTACCAAAAATGCTTTCTGCACTTTAGGGACAACCCTATCCAAATACAAGCGACTCCTTTTGTTCTAAAAATCTTGTTAAAACATCAAAAATTCCAGTGTATCTAGGTTGGAGACCTTGCATCATCATGCGTCCATCCGCTTGCATCCTTACTTTCACGAGATCGTGGTGGAGGTGGTTGTGGAGGCGTCACAAAGATAGTTTCTTTGAGTTGGACAAAGTTAAGACTTAGACCATCTCCAATAAGTAATTTGTACCCTTACATATTGACAAAGAAAGTCACTTAGTCATCACCCAAGGCAACATTCAATGTTAAATTGCAAAAAGATTGAGGATTACAAGTTTTATGAGGAAATGAGATGGGGAGGAAGAAGATTATATGTTCATGTATCACAATGACGACCTTGGGACTCCCGTGTCACCATATGATTGCTAGGTAAGCAACTAACTTTCACGCCACCACCTCCGAAGCTCCATACGAGTTCTTTGTAGACACGAATATTGGAAAATAAATAATCAAAAATTACGCTAAAAATGATGGTATGGCACGACAAATTTGGTGCACGACTTGAAACTCACCGCTAACCCCATATGGTATCGGTATTTGAACCAACGGTGGTACCTCTTACGGGTAAACCACCTACCAATATGGATAAGCTGCAAAAAAGGAAAGAGTATAAGTTGATGATGAGTTCTCATAAAAACCTTTAGCTACATGAGCATGAGAATGCTTATCCATATTGGTAGGTGGTTTACCCGTAAGAGGTACCACCGATAAGCTGCAAAAAAGGAAAGAGTATAAGTTGGTGATGAGTTCTCATAAAAACCTTTAGCTACATGAGCATGAGAATGCTAAGTATAAAAAAGTATCGGTTCAAAAGAAAAGGGGTCGACCAAAGAAAGGAGAAAGTGGGATAAGTAGCACACAAGTCAAGACAAGGGATCCAATCATCCTTTCCTAACATGAGGATGAAGAGGAACCGGAAAAAAAAAAAAAAAAAAAAGGACTCGACCGAGGAAGGGAGAAAGTGGTACAAGTAGCACTCAAGTAAAGCCAAATGATCCAATTGTTTGTTCTCAACATGATAATCAAATTGTTTATTCTCATCATGATAATCCAATCTGTTAGAGCACTGCTCGGTCGAACTCGCAAGCGTAGCTATCTCAAGCTTGTTTGTCAAGTTTAGTTGTCAAAACTATAAGTCTTGATTTCTAGTTTACTTATATTTATGTCTCGGATTAGGACATAATGTGTAGTTGAGCTTTAGACTTCACGGCGTTCATCAATTGAATACGAAAATCTACTAAGGGGATCTTGGAGGAATTTCACCAACAAAAGGTATCACTCAGAAGCCTATTCTATTTTATCTCTTATTGAGACTAAGTTGTAGAACTATAGACTTTACATTATACACATTTGATATTTCGAGCCGAGTTTAACTCGCTTATATCTTTCTCGAAATATGTGTTGGATTTTTTTTTTCTTTAACTACGTTCATCATTATTCTTGACGAGTTTAATTGGAAACAGTTTATTTTTGGAAACTAAATAATGAGTCAAAATATGATCATGTGAAAATCGCCTTGGAACATCTTACATTATTTGTGTGAGACGGTTTTTTGATGTAAACTCGGAATATTTCGTATTGATCATTCAATCACTTGAAAATTACTTATAAGCTAATAGTTTGTGTGAGACGGCTATTGTCGTCTTCTAAGGATATTTTCAATGATTGAAATGGGAGCTGAGAATAATTAACCATTATCTGGATATAACACAGAATGCAAATGTTGTAAGTATGATTCAGGTCCGGGAACCAAGTATGCATACCCATATGCGATGGTTTTAACTGGTAAAGTCCGGGAACCAAGTTTGCGTACCCGTTTGCAAACTGTTTCACCTGAGTTCGGCCCGGAACGACAGTATGCATACCCGTTTGCGAACTGTCAGAAAAGATTAAACTTCAGAACTTAAGTTTGCGCACCCGTTTGCAAACTTATGTGGTTATGTTAGAGCATTGCTCGGTCAAACTCGCATGCGTTGCTATCTCAAGCATGTTTGTCAATATTAGTGATCAAAACTATATGTCTTGATTTCTAGTTTACTTATGACTAAGTCTCGGTCTAGGATAGTCAAGTGTAGTTGAAGCTCCAGACTTCATGGATATCATCTTACGAAGACGAATAACTACTCGAGGAACCGGTGGAACTTCATCCGACTAAAAGGTATGTGGAGACTTGAACTTATCTATCACTCAAAGGTCTATTCTATCTCCTACTCTTGAGACAAAGTCGTTTAAGTATGATAGTTTTCATACATACACATTTGCTATTTCGAGCCGAGTTTACTCGCCTATCTTTTTCTCGAAATATGTGTTGGTAAGTTTTCTCTTTAACCATTTTCATCTTTACCCGTGACAAAATTCATAATGACGTTTCAATCTTGAAAATAGCTTTGATGATGATAGTCGTGAATAACGATTGTTATAACATTATAGAAGAATGTTTCAATGATTGAAATGTAGAGTTGAGATTACCATCTATGGATATAAGCATATATAGTGTGTTCGCACATTAGTGTATAGATCCATGTACCGGAAGCCAAGTGCGTGCATATATGTGCATGTGGTATTGGTGAAGGAGACAGGTTGAGTACGCGTACCCACAAAAGTTTTCATACCGAAAATTTCTGCTGGAATTTGTAAGTTTGCAAACTAGTAAACCAGTCACCTTAGGTACGCGTACCCACGGAAGTTTTCGAACCGAAAATTTCTGCTGAATTTATAAACTCAAATCCGGTAGCTAAGGTACGCATACTCGTACGCGTGCTCAAGCTGGTGAGATCTCAAATCGGTAGTTCGTGAACTTAAAACAATAAATTATAAGGAATGAAATCTTTTCAAACCGTGTCTATATTGTTCATGAATTGATTCAAGTGGATAAAACCGATTTTGTTTCAATTGTGTCAATGAACAAAGACCTAAGCAATTGAACAACTCTTCAACTAGTTCTTATGAGTCATTTGAACTAGTTATGAGAAAGATGAATACAGTTTAATATGAAAGTGCTCATATGGCTAACCACTGGTTAACTATTTGTGAACCAACTAAGTGTACACGTTTAGGTACGGTCACTCAAACCTAAATGAATACATTTCATTTGTGTGTGTGACAGGCTAAGTTTCGATCTAACGGTTGAAAGATATTAGCTTGGTTGAATCAGGTTTTTCATCTAACGGTGAATATTGAATGCTTTGTTACCAAGGTAACTTAGATTGCAAACCCTGATTTGAAAACTATATAAAGGAGACATCTAGCATCTGGAAAAACTAATCCCCACACCTCATGTGTATACTAGTTGGTTTGCTAGAGTCGATTCTCCTTTAACCTTAGGTTTCTTCTCGAGACCCTGTAGGTTCATTGGGATTGTGAAGCCAGACGAAAATACTTTTCTTGTAGTTGAGCGATCTGAGCTTGCCATTTTCTATCGTACGAGTTCAATTGAATAATTAGCTTGAGATTTTATCTCTGATATGGCAAGATAAAAAGAAATCACAAACATCTTCGTCTTATCATTGGTGATTCCACAATATCTAGTTTCGCTACCATACGATTTAGATTATTGTGAGGTGATTGATAATACTAGGTTGTTCTTCGGGAATATAAGACCGGTTTATCAATTAGTTCCTTTTCACCTTGATTTATCAAAAGACGGAACAAAAACTCTTGGGTATTTCTGTAGGAGACAAATTTATTCAATTCTATAGACTTTTCTGTGTGATACAGATTTTTCTATCAAGTATTTGACTTTGGGTCGTAGCAACTCTTAGTTGTGAGTGAGATCAGCTAAGGGAATCAAGTGCGTAGTATCCTGCTGGGATCAGAGGCGTAAGGAGCGCAATTGTACCTTGAATCAGTGTGAGATTGATTAGGGTTCAACTATAGTCCAAACCGAAGTTAGTTTGTAGTAAGCTAGTGTCTGTAGCGGCTTAATACAGTGTGGTGTTCAATCTGGACTAGGTCCAGGGGTTTTTCTGCATTTGCGGTTTCCTCGTTAACAAAATTTCTGGTGTATCTGTTATTTCTATTCCGCATTATATTTTGTTATATAATTGAAATATCACAGGTTGTGCGTTGTATCGATCAATTGTGAAATCCAACCTTTGGTTGTTGATTGAAAATTGATTGATCCTTGGATATTGGTCTTTGGTACCATCCAAGTTTATATCTCTTGTATTTAATCAAGACTAGGAGATTTGCTTGAGTAAGAATTAAATCAATATATAGAGATATAAAACTCTTTGATATACTTTTCTATTGATTGAGTCTAACTGTCTAGTTGATTCTCATAAAAGTATATTGGAGTTTGTCTATACAAATTGGTAATCGAAATATTGGCTGAGGTTGTTACATCCCCGCTTTTTCAGGTTAATTTCTAAAATCGGTTATGTATGATTTCATACTCATGAACAAATATATTTATATATAAGGAATGTAATCTTTGCAAACCGTGGATAAATGTTCATGAATTGATTCTTGTGAATCAAAATCCGATTTTGCTTCATTTATGTCTTGTATACTTCTATGAGAATATAAACAATTGAACAACTCTATGAGTAACACAATTAGATCCATTTGATTATCATTTGATCTGGAAGTGTTAAGATGAATATGGTTAGCACAAAAGTGTTCATATGGCTAACTTTGGTTAACTGTTATTGAGCCAACTATATATACACGTTTGGGTATGGTTACCCATATCTAAATGAAGGTATATTTCATTTGTGTATAACAATCTAAGCCCATCTAACAGTGAAGATATATTGCTTTGGTTTTAAGCAACCTTAGATTGAATCTTAAATCAGGATTTCTTCTAATGGTGAATATCGATTGCTTTGTTACAAAGTTATCAAACCCTGATTTAAAGACCATATAAGGGAGAACTCTAGCAACTGGGATACCTAATCCCCACACCTCATGTGTGATACTAGTTGCGACTAGAATCGATTATCCCTTAACCTAGGTTTTTCCTAAAACCATTATAGGTTAACGACTTAAAGACTTCATTGGGATTCTGAAGCCAGACCAACTATTTTCTCTGTAGTTGCGTGTTTGATCTTACTTGTTCAATCGTAATGAGTATTATCGTCTCTAAGATTTGTTCGAAATATATCTTCGACATGTAAGATATAAAAGGTAATCACAAACTCTTCGTCTCAATCTTTGGGATTTCACAATAACTTGTTCTACTACCATATAGTTAAGTTAGTATGAGGTGACTGATATTTCTAGTCTGTTCTTCGAGAATATAAGACCGGATTATCAATTGGTTCCTGTTCACCTTGATTTATCAAAAGACGGAACAAAAACTTCGTGGGTATTTCTGTGGGAGAGAAATTTATCTATCAGAATAGACTTTTCTGTGGGAGACATATTTGTTTATCAAGTCTTCGACTTTGGGTCGTAGCAACTCTTAGTTGTGGGAAAGATCGGCTAAGGAATCAAGTGCGTAGAGTCTTGTTGATATTCAGAGACGTAAGGAACGCAACTGTACCTTGATCAGTATGAGATTGGTTAGGGCTCAACTACATTCCAGTTCGAATTTAACTTGTAGTAGGCTATAGTCTGTAGCGGCTTGATACAATATGGTGTTCAAATCTGGACTAGGTCCCGGGGTTTTTCTGCATTTGCGGTTTCCTCGTTAACAAAACTTCTGGTGTCTGTATTTTTTTTCCGCATTATATTTGTTTATATAATTGAAATATCACAGGTTGTGCGTACTTCAATCAATTGGTAAATTTAACCTTTGGTTGTTGATTGAAATTGATTGACACTTGAACATTGGTCTTTGGTACCGTTCAAGTAGTTTCTCATAATAATCAGGCTCGCGGATTTCTGTATGTTTGATTTGATGATTACATTGAGAAACATAGATATAACTCTTGGATATATTTTCCTTGATTGATTCTGACTGTCTAGTTGATTCTCTTGGAATTATATTGGAGTTAGTCCATAAAGATTGCCTAAGAAAATATTGGGTGTGGTTGTTAGACACCCGCTTTTTCAATTGGTATCAGAGCAGCCAAACACGATAAACCTAATAAGTTTGTGTTTGTTTGATCCTAGAGATTGTCCCTATGGGAAATCGCTTCGGGAAACTTGTTCTGTGCATCTATAACGCACACTATAAATCCTCAAAGATTGTTCAGAGTTTATTCTTCTCAAAACCTCTAGTCTTTCAAGATAATCTCACATCGTCAAAGATGTTAGAAATCTTAGATGATAGAAAACAATCCTAAGGAAAAAAATAAAGATTCCTTTAAAAAGGTTCGTTGCAGGAAATGTGTGAATAAAAGGTCAAGGATATGGAACCTCTCTAGACTGCTTATCAATCTTGTTAAGGAATACTATCGTGATGGATCAATTGACAAACATCAATTTATGACATTTAAAAACATTTTTAAATCTCTGAATCGACTAATTTCGATTAAGGAAAAGGTTTGTACTGGTAAAAATTCTGGTTCTGTCATTCGTGACGTACTTTTGTGTTCTGGCATTAACTCAGTCAAAATTGATAAAAAGATTTTTACTGGTGGTGTTGCAAGCTCCAATTGTTGGAAAAACCCTTCCTTTAATCATAAGAAAAAGGAGTCAAAAATTTCAAATAACCCTGAGTATCATCATTACTATGATTATACTTCTGGCACATTTTACAAATATCGACCGAAAAAGGTGCATGAGGATTCCTCTGCCCATCTAGCCTCTAACAAGATTGGATCCACCCCATTTGTATATAACTTGAAATGGGTCATGTAACAGTTTGATTTGTTTTGTTTTGTGTATTTGTATTATGGGTTAGTTTTGCCTTTGAAATTTATTTTTCCAGAAGAAAAACCTGCTTGGCAGAATATCTGTCTTCCTGAGGATAAATTGTGTTTTGTAGTACGTTTTTCTTCACGCTTTTTAATTCTTCTCAGTGTGTGAACCTCATGGTTTAGAATATAGAAATGGAATCTTGTTTCCCTTTGTGGGTTACCGAACCAGTACGAGTCCAAGCCCATTATCGGATTCTTTAAGGGTTCCCGTACGCGTACTCTTCTTCTTCTTCTTCATATTCTTCTCCGCGTTCATGAACAAAAGCTCCCAAAGGTTTACATACCATCTCCATTAATCTTATTTTGGAAGTCAAAAAGGGGCAAAGTCTTATCATCATCTTGAATGAGCATATCAAGTAAGACTTTCTCTTTCTTATTACTCTCAATTTTTAGGGTTCATGGGGAAAATCAATAATGATGATAAGAATTCAAAGAAGATGTCCATCTTCTCTTATGGGTATGAACATAGCAAGTGACCAAGATTCTATTAGAATTAGATTCATCAATGATTCTAGTAGTAATATCTTTCAAAATATTTCTTCTAGTGGTTTTATTCTGGAAAAGAAATTGGAAAAGGAAAGTGGTCATAAAGAAGATTTGATGTGTTTTGAGAAATATAATCTTGGTAACATCTTTAATGGTCTGGGAGAAGGTTTCGACACTCTCATAAGAATCTTTTATGCTAACATCCATGATGTTAATCTTGATGACTTGGAATTCAAGACTATGTTTCATAGAAAAAGGATTGTTGTTGATAGAGAGTTGATCTCAAGGATTACCAAAATTCCTTTGAGTAATTTTCTCCTTCCTAGACCAAGAGGAGAAAGTCCATCATATAAAACCATTTCTAATGGTCTTTGTGGCAAGAATGTTGATTGGTTTGAAGGGAAATTTTGTACTCGTGATCTTAGTCTTGCTTTTATGAGTTTCGGAAAACTTGGCATTTATAATCTTTGTCCCTCCATGATTGAGAACTCTCAGTGGAGTCATGATTTTGCGGAGTTTGTCCAGTTCCTTGAATTGGGTGCTCAAGATCTTGATATTTGTGGATTTATCATTCTTCTAATGATCTTGATGATGTCATCGAACAAGAAGTTAGGCTTTCCATACTTAATAGAGCAAATATGTCGTGCACATTCTATTGCTCTCATTGGTAACTCTATTAGAACTCCCAAACTTTTTCATTCTTGTACCTTCAAACGTATGAATATGATTTCTTTGCAAGAGGAAAAGATGTGATCCCCTTGAAGGTTCTTGTGATCCTACCACCTTGAGTATTCTTCATCAAATTCGTAAGGGTGTTCGTAAGATCAATTCGAAGGTAAAATATGTGCAAGAACAATTATGTGTGATTGCTACAAAGTTTCCCGAACTCAAGGAGGAAATGGAAATTTTTCAAGCCTCTTGGATGGAGTCCAATGATGAAGATGATTATTGATTTCTCAAACTTTATTATGTCTAGGAAACTTCTTATGAGAATTTATTCTTGTGATTACACATAGCTATTGCAAAAATTTGTGATTACACATAGATATTGCCAAATATTTTCATCTTGCAATGTTTTAGATTTATTTATTTAAATTCTAAATTATTTAGAAAATGATTTTTGCAGTATTAGTCTTTATTGGTTTTATATATTGCAAAAAATAATAATTATCGGATATGTGTGTTTACGTTCGTGAACTATGATTGTCCCATATATGTCAAAAGTTAAGTCTATTATGTCTTTATGCAAATATTGATAAAAGATAGAATGAACTTTTGTATATTCCGCAATATTGATCTTTACCTTATCCACTTCTATGTGAAAGTACTGTATGGCTCCGTAAGTTTTCTTATGTTGAGCATTTTCGATTAAATTAATCATTAAGATTCCTTTGTGGTTAATTTAATTGAGTTTACTGGATACAAATTCATGTTTCATGAGATTTGTTAATACACTAAGTTTCGACTATGCGAAATCATCGAAACAAAGTTGATATGTTCTCTTTTAATCATGAATAATATCTTTGATAATTTCATTATGATCCCGCTAGTTTTCGTACCTTTTCCATTTTATATTGACAAAAAGGGGAGAATTATTTTGTAGTTCACACTACATACATATGGTTTATGGATCATTATGTAAAGGGGAACGGTTTTCATTATGTGATGAAGTATTGACAAAGGAGGAGTGATACATATCACGGTAGTATTATTGTCAAAGTTGTGATACAATTGAACTTTGATGTTGTGTAATAATACTATGATACAGTATAACAATAATTGAGAACATATATTTTCTTATTACTATGGCTACGGTTCTTCAACAACATTGATGCTGAGTTGAACACCTTCAGAATCAATAACGTACATGGAGTGACGAATAATTCAAGGAATGTTGAAGAACCAAGGAAATCAAGCATTGGATGAGAAGCTACAAAGTTTATTTATTTTGTAATCCATATGTATTGATAGTTTTGTCACTATAATTGACAAATGGGGAGATTGTTCGAGCACTGCTCGGTCGAACTCGCAAGCGTTGCTATCTCAAGCTTGTTTGTCAAGTTTAGTTGTCAAAACTATAAGTTTTGATTTCTAGTTTACTTATAGCTATGTCTCGGATTAGGATAGAATGTGTAATCGAGCTTTAGACTTCACGTCGTTCATCGATTAAAAACAAAGATCTATTAAGGGGATCTTGGAGGAACTTCATCAACAAAAGGTATGTGGAGACTTGAACTAGTCTATCACTCAGAAATCTATTCTATTTTATCTCCTATTGAGATTAAGTCGTATATATATATAGACTTTATATTATACATGTAAGGACCCTCAAGCTCGTCAACGTTTTTTGACTGGTCTAGTGATGATCAAGAGACATCTTAGCCGCTAATGACTCGATTAGTTTGTCACGAACGTTAATTGATAGGAATTAATATAACAACGATCTAGATACGAAATTAGTACTGTTGATTAGATATTGAAAAGTTACGTGGAATGGACTACTCGAACGTGTCATTCGGATATCAGACGAATAAGATATCATCAGATTTGATTGAAGGGCAAAATAGTCATTTTGCAGATTAACTGACTTGGAAGCCCTTATCTGGTCGGCTGCCTTTAACAATTCCGTCGGCCTTATCTCTACATAAATCGAGAAGATAACCCATTCTCTTTTCTTTTCTATTCATTCTTCTTCTCTCTTCTTCTTTCCCCTTCTTCTCAGTTCTTCTTCTTCTGCGAGTGTTTGAGAGAAAACTAGAGACATTGATTGAGAGAATCAATCTATGATGAAGATTGTATGAATTAGAACTTGCTGCTGGTGTTGATAAAGAGTTGAGAGTTGTGCTGATATTTTAGGAAGCAAATTTAGGGTTTTGAAGATGAATTAAAGAATCAAAGAGATGGGGTTTCTGTGGATTGAATCCGAGTCCTTAGGTGAACTGAGAGGTGATTTGGGTTGCTGCTGGTGGAATAACAGAAGGGTTGTAATTAAATTGAAGTTCTGAATTTGATTTAGGGACGAATTGAAGAGTTAGGGTTTGTGAGAAAGGTCAGGGAAGATGAAATTGAGGTAAATGGGATTGGATTAATGATGGGTTTGTTCTTAATTAAAGAATAATTTGGAATTGGTAATTAGATTTTTAATGAGGTTTAGGATTTGAATTGGAATTTAATCGAGAACCAGTGATGGGTTGAAGATTTTGGGTATGGTTTGAGCTGTGCTGAGGAGTTCTGAGTAGTCTTGAGATGTGTTGGTGAATCAAAATCAAAGTAAGAAGAAGAGTTTTATTCAATTACTTGAGGAAAGTTGTATTGAGGTAATTGTTCTTTTTAATAATGATTAGTTCAATTTCAGTATTGAATATATGTTTCTCAATGAACTGTGAATGGAATTTGATATGGCTTGGATCTTTAATATTGCTGAGTATGGGATGGTCAAAATTAGACATATGTCTAGAAGATGAAATTGTGTAGATGGTAGTATTGTTTTGTGATGCAACTGAAGTTGACATAACTAGTAGAGACTCAATTTGTTGTGCATACATGAACTGAAATGGGAGAGGTTTGGTTTGATTGAAATGGAGGAGATTATGATAATGGTGTTTCTGTAGCTATTGGTGATACTTATGGAGTTGTGGTGTTGAATGACAGGGGATGTACATGAATCTTAGTAGTGATATGAAAATGTAGGTTGAGATGGGAATAATGTGGAGTGGTTATGTGGCTGTAACTTGGGTTTTTATGTGAATTGCATGAAGATAAAAGGTGGTGTTTCTACTGTGTTACAAGGATTAATGTTTAAATGAATGATTTAGGTCAAGATTTGGAACTGTTGCAGATGGAGTTCAGTTGTAGTTCAGAAACGGAGCCTCGGGCGATGAACATGAAGAAGCTGATGGTACTGTGTATATTGTGAATTGAAGTTTTGCATAGAATGAAGTTATGTGGATGATTGATTGTGGTGTGAGAAGACAGTGGCAATATAGTAGAGAGTGTTGCTGTAGTTGTTATTGCAGAATTGGTGTAGGAGGTGGAAGTATTAGCGGAACTGTGATTGTAAATTATGGTGGTAATTATGAATGTAAGAACTATTGCTTGTGTGTATTGAGAAGAATTAGAGGAGCAAGGATGTTATAATGTGGGTGGTATACATACGAGATGTATGAGATGTATAGGTTAGTTCTGGCAGTGATGTTTGATAGAAGTAATAGTGTTGAATAGAGTTCAGCTGAAGTAGTCTACAAAATGGCTGCAACTGATGAATTGTGTGTCGGAAGAGTAAGGGTTAGCACTGCATTTGCAGGTAAAGCTTAAATTCCAGTTGTATATTGAATTCTTGAATTCTGTTAGAGTGAATATATATGTAATGATCATTTTTGATAGAATCCGAGTTAGTGAAACTATATGAACTCCTGCTCTTGAGATTTAGGATTGCTAGTGATCCTAGTCTGATGTCTGACTGAGTTAGTTTAGCTGACTCGGTGCTGACTCACCGAGTTACCTTGTCCTGAACTGAGTTGACCCAGTTGACCGATTTAGACTTTAGACTTTGACTATTTGATCCTGGACTTTGACTCGACCTTGGACGTTGATTGTTAGTTGATCCTTGACCGTCACTTTGACCGTTAGTGACCGTTAATTGACCCAGAAGGACCAGGCCTAGTTTAAGGAGATGGTTTGTTGGGTTTGGGATTATAGTTAGTTTTTATTTTGATGTATTGGACCCTTATGGTCTGATTTAGCCTTTGATTCATTCTACAAAGTTGCAGATATTCAGAAGACCATTCGAATGGACCATATAATCAACGCAATTCAGTTAGTAAGCATTATATATGCTAAAAATAGATAATGAAAATGTATAAAACCATAAATGGGCTTAGAACCATTAGATAGACTTGTATGATTCTTGTATGAGCCATTTTGTCTAGTTTCTTAGAGATTCTTGTATGATTAACAGTTAATCTATATTAACAACGATCAATTCAAAGGACGAACCAGTGGATCGTGGATCTCGAGGTAGGCGTGGATTGTCATCAAAAGAGGTGGGAATACATTTGACTCTTTGGTAACCATTATTGTTTTCCTTTACAAAAGTTTATGTTTAATAAACTCATGTATTTCTGTTTGTGCGTTCCATGCGTTGTTTAACTTGTTTTACGATAATTCTGTTGATCTTTCCATGGTTTGGAAAGGACCTGTAATGTGTTGTCGTCAATATGAATTGTTATGAGAAATAAGAATTTCCACGTGTGGTATATAGGATACGCTCCTTCACATTTATATCTAGAGCTTTTATGATATATTGGTCGGAAGTTTGCGAGTTCAGAATTGTCGACATCAATACTTGCGATTAGGTGTGGATTTGCGAGTTCGGAATTGCACAACCATAGTACACATTGTTTGAAGAAGGAGTTTGTCCATATACATGTTTGTTTGTTACAGTGACTTGGTCACTATTTAATGTTTAGGAAAGCATGTATTGTTTTCCATCTCTTGCTTATGATTACTTTAAAGTTAAATGTTATTTTCCTACTGGGCACCCGTTTTAGGGATGATGTGCTCACCCATTCCCACTTTCAGCTTCAGAGACAGATCAGAGTTGCGCATCGGAAGCTTCAAGCGTCGATTTCGTTAGTTGGTTAATTTCTGCTATGTTTGTTATGTTTTATATTCTATTTGTAAAACAAATGACTATTGTGTATGTATTATTTGAGAGGAGTTCTTGTATATTTATACTTCTGAGCGGGGCTAGTGTTTGGGTTAAATTTTGTAGCAGATTCCTTAATTTAGTGCATCTTTATTTATTTAATCTCTTGGGTTAGTCAGCT
The DNA here is from genome assembly GCF_003573695.1 of Papaver somniferum. Lineage (NCBI taxonomy): Eukaryota > Viridiplantae > Streptophyta > Magnoliopsida > Ranunculales > Papaveraceae > Papaver > Papaver somniferum. The sequence continues at coordinate 1,494,114 of NC_039367.1, forward strand.
ACTAGTTTTGGGGGCGCTACAATACACATTTGATATTTCGAGTTGAGTTTAACTCGCTTATATCTTTCTCGAAATATGTGTTGGAAAGCTTTTTGCTTTAACTACGTTCATCATTATTCTTGACGAGTTTAGTTGGAAACAATTTATTTGTTGAAAACCAAATTATGAGTCAAAAGATGATCATGTGAAAATCACCTTGGGACATCTTACATGATTTGTGTGAGACGGTCATTTGATGTAGACTCGACATGTTTCGTATTGATCATTCGGTCACTTGAAATTACTTATAAGACAATAGTTTGTGTGAGACAGCTATTGTCGTTTTCTAAGGATGTTTCAATGATTGAAATGGGAGTTTAGAATAATTAACCGTTGTCTAGATATAACACGGTAAGCATACCAGTATGCAAACTGTTGTAAGAATGATTCAGGTCCGGGAACCAAGTATGCATACCCTTATGCGAGCGGTTTTAACTGTTAAACTCCGGTAACCAAGTTTTCATACCCGTTTGCAAACTGTTTCACCTGAGTTCAGTCCGGAACGACAGTATGCGTACCCGTTTGCGAACTGTTGGAAAAGATCAAAGTCTGGAACTTAAGTTTGCGTACCCGTTTACAAACTTATATGGTTAAGTTCTAAAATCGGTTGAGTATGATTTCATACTCATGGAAAAATACATTTATATATATTAAGGAATGCAATCTTTGCAAACCGTGGCTAAATGTTCATGAATTGATTCTTATGAATCAAATCCGATTTTGCTTCAATCGTGTCTTGTATACTTCTATGAGAATATAAACAATTGAAAAACTTTATGAGTAACACAATTAGATTCATTTGATTATCATTTGATCTATAAGTGTTTATATGAATGTGGTTAACAAAAAAATGTTCATATGGATAACTTCGGTTAACGGTTATTGAACCAACTAAATTACACGTTTAGGTACGGTTACCCATATCTAAATGAAGGTATATTTCATTTGTGTGTAACAAGCTAAGACCATATAACGATGGAGAGATATTTCTTTGGTTTTAAGCAAACTTAGCTTGAATCTCAAATCAGGATTTCATCCGACGGTGAATATTGATTGTTTTTTTTACAAGGTTATCAAACCCTGATTTGAAGACTATATAAGGGAGAACTCTAGCAACTGGGTAACCTAATACCCACACCTCCTGTGTGATACTAGTTGCGACTAGAGTCGATTCTCCTTTAACCAAGGGGTTTTCCCTAAACCATTAGAGGGCAACGACTTAAAGACTTCATTGGGATTCTGAAGACAGACCCAACTATTGTCTTTGTAGTTGCTTGTTCTATCATATGAGTACTATCTTCTCTAAGATTTGTTCGAGATTTATCTCTGATAGATAAGATATAAAAAGTAATCACAAATCTCTTCGTCTCATTCTTTGTGATTTCACAATAACTTGTTCTACTACCATATAGTTAAGTTATTGTGAGGTGATTCATATTTCTAGGTTGTTCATCGGGAATATAAGGCTGGATTATCAATTGGTTCTTGTTACCTTAATTGTTCCTGTTACCTTGATTTATCAAAAGACGGAACAAAAACTTCATAGGTATTTCTATGGGAGACAAATTTATCTATCAGAATAGACTTTTCTTTAGGAGACAGATTTGTTTATCAAGTCTTCGACTTTCGGTCGTAGCAACTCTTAGTTGTGGGTGAGATCAGCTAAGGGAATCAAGTGCGTAGAGTCCTGTTGGGATTCAGAGACGTAAGGAATGTGACTGTACCTTGATGAATATGATATTGGTTAGGGCTCAAATACATTCCAGTCCGAAGATAACTTGTAGTAGGCTAGAGTCTGTAGCGGCTTAAAACAATGTGGTGCTAAAATCTGGCTAGATCCCAGGATTTTTTTTGCATTTGCGGTTTCCTCGTTAATAAAACTTCTGGTGTCTGTGTTATTTCTTTTCCGTATTATATTTGTTTATATAATTGAAATATCACAGGTTGTGCGTAGTTCAATCAATTGGTAAATCTAACCTTTGGTTGTTGATTGAAATTGATTAACACTTGAACATTGGTCTTTGGTACCGTTCAAGTTGTTTCTCATAATAATCAGGCTCTCGGACACCTATCTGTTTGATTTGCTGATTACATTGAGAAACAAAGATATAACTCTTGGATATATATTCCTTGATTGAGTCTGACTGTCTAGTTGATTCTCTTTGAATTATATTGGAGTTAGTCCATACATATTTCCTAACTAAATATTAGGCGTGGTTGTTAGAATACCGTTTTTTTACAATCGTTCCTTCCCAAGAAAGCCAAGCGAGTACAAGACGTGTAACGATAAAACCATCATTGAAACAACAAGTAAGGAAAATGGATTCCGTGATGACTCTAAGGGCCCCTCTTGGTAATGGAGAAACTCCTAGGGATGCACGAGGTACACCACATCATACATGTTACACGATATTCGATGAGTATTATGCAAAATTTTCTGTAATCATTAATCCCTACATGTTATCTACCGACGACGTGGATGTGGATGTAAAATATTTTTATCACGTAGCGTCAGAAAAAAATAGGCCATATAATCTTAACGGATGATGAGAACCTAACCCAATGCCAGTATTTCAGAGAGATGATGGCCTTACGCCTACAGGAATATAAGGAGTTTTATATTTTGATAATGAGGGAAGAAAATAGAAGAGACAAGGAAGCGAAAATGGATAAAAGGGTTACGCAAGTACATGGGCCAAAGAGGAACATACTAATTACTAGAAAGTACTGGATGGAGATGTTTATATATGGGCACCTCTTGGCAGAAACGTTTAGTTGCGTTGTTCATTTATTTGGTAAGGGAGCATATCTTACATTCGCGCAAAAATACACTATTTGGTATAAATCGTTAAGAGATCGAAGAATTATTATGTTCAGCCACAACAAGTTACACTATATCGGTCTTAGGCTACGTGAAGATTGTCCATTACCTTTACTGTGCAGGTTTCGTGAAGACTCCATCTCAGAGATCAATATGGATCGACTGAAGAAATACGAGGCCAACATGAAGTTATGGGAATAATTAGTCTCGCCGGATCAAATGATTGGTATCCAAGTGTTGGAATGATTGTTTTGAATTGGTTATGAACATGAACTATCGGATGTTTGTATTTTGTCACTTTCTTATATTGTGTGTTACAGTTTGAACCAAGCTTAATTAATGAAAATGATTTGTGTTTTGGTTAAATCATGAAATGTACACAACAATCAGTTTACATTGATGTGCATAAAGACCTATTCCGGGTCTTCAATCCATGGGAAATATTCATAATCCGACTTTAAGTTGCAATACGCAAACTGATTCTGGTTGCAAAAGACAACATAACCAGGAAAATATTCAGAATCGGACTTTTGGAATTCGCATGTAATCTGATTGTTGCTAAAATATGTTACAGGAAGATAGATAATGTGATTTTAAATTGATGTTGTAAAGTGGTAGTAAAAGTTCGTTCAAAGACTTGTAAAGATTGATTTTAGACTTTAAAAATAGAAAATACTAGAAAATATTGTCACAATTTATCGAGAGAACTGGAACTTGGGTTTCCACCACTAATCACATTCAATTGGTTCATATAATGACTCATAACAATTCTAGCTCTTTTTTCGACTCCTTTCTTTGCCAAAAGTAGATTTTATAAAGAATTAGATGTAAATCATAAGCATAGCGCATCAAGAGTTCTTAGACTAAGCATACGCTATCAGAAAAAATCACAACTAATCAAGAAAAATCATAAATCAATTAAAATAAGTGCAAAAGTCATAAAAAATCAAATATAGTTACCAAATAATTGTGAAATAAGGCTTCCTCCGTCGTCCCAACGTTGGGGTTTAGTTCTTCATGGTGAAAACACGCTCAAAATAATAACTCATGGCTGAATAGGTGTTTTATTGAAGAAAATAGTATTACAGCCGAATCTGTAACATATATAATTGTTACAGAGTCAACTGTTACAGAAATTGTTGAAAACTGAAGATAATTGTTATTAATGGACTGTTACAGGATTCTGAATTTAAGACCCTAAGAAACGATTGTCCTTTACAGCCTTATGTTCTTCAGCTTCGTCTTCTTCCTGCTACTGCTGCTGCTACTCCTGCAGTTTAATTTTAGCTCTGCAGCGTACCCCAAAGTCTCGACCCCCTTCTCTGACCTATCCCAACTCCTTATATACTCAACAGTTCCCCAAATCACTCGAGTTAATCTCCGTTTTCTTCAACCACAATCCACGGGATATTTTTCTTCTTTTCCATGGAAAGTAACTCTCTGGGATAACTTCTTACCTTGCTGTCCGTCCGTCTGCTGCTGTAGATATCTCTCTCATTTATATAGTAAATACGCAAAGAGATATTTTCCTTCATGTTGGTCACGTATCTTCCATAATTAAGATAGAATATTTCCGAATATGTCTTCCCTGTTTTGATGAGACGAGTATGGAAACTTGAATATTTTCGACTAAACACACGTAGCTAATCTTGTTTTGAATTAATCAAATCATTCCCTAGAGAAAGTCTGACTATATCTCCTCTTTGTTGCGCGCAACTTCCCGAAATAAAAGCCAACAAAATACCCGATAAACCCTCTCCTCTTTGTGTTGTTTATAACCGTTGATTTCCGACTCTACACCCATTACCTCGCCTGTTTTGTCATAACATGATCATACCAATTCATTACCATGAAGATATCGACGAGATTGTCGACCAAAATCCAACACAGGCAATACGCAGATGAGCAGCTCTTTTGAAGGCGACATTTCCCGCCAATTTCAATTCTCACGTAAAGAAGGTGAAGTCCCCCTAACATAAATGGGGGTGAAAATAACAGTTGGTGGTGAATAGTGATCTGGGTGCCCCTTAGTAATTAGGTTACCCCTTATCCAAACCGAGGGTCCGAATAGTAATTTTCTCACACGAGCGCAAATATCACTTTTCGAGCCATTTTTTGGGAAATAGCTTATTTCTCCAAAAACACCTACAAAAACATAAAATAACCAAATTAATACAAAATCGAGCACTATCAATATATACAATTGAGATCAAAATAGACACATAAATGCGTCTATCAAATACCCCAAACTTATTATTTGCTAGTCCTCGAGCAAATCAAAAATAGAAAATAAAATCCTAACTCACTGTCGCAGGCATCATCGGTTGCATTTAGCGTATGCAACAAGCCTTTAAACCCCTAGGTGGCCCTAGTGGCCGAGTTATAGTCTCGGGAGGGCTTACAAGAGATATACTCACAAAACCTTTACTCCAGACCCTAACTATCTACGCAGAACCTTGGAAGGCACGAAAAAATCTCCTTGGTTGGAATACTTATTGACTATAAGAGGAATTACCCTGATGGAAATTCCAATTGTTGTACACGAGTTTGCACTCAAGCATACTAAAATTCATATATAAGTGACAGAGCTCTACTCAGATAGTCGCACTATGGACATCAATATCCGAAGTCAAAACTAATCACATGGATAGATCAAGAAGATGGATATAGAAAAACATAGATGGTTTTGATGTTTACTAAGTGAACGACGTTTCCCATATCTTTCTGAAGGCCTCCGCCAAAATGAACCTATCCTAATGGATTGAGATATTGGTCTGACTAATATCAACACAACTGGCATATACAAGGGAACCAGTGGTCGACTTTATTCACTGATTTTTTTTTGATCCGTTTGGTCTAATTGGTCTGGTCTTTTTTTTCTTTTCTTTGTAACTCAATCACTCTAATTCACCCTAGCATTGGTAACAACTTGAATCGTGGGCCCCACCTATCACTTAGAGAAACATGGCTTAAAAACAAAATAAAATAAAAATAGAAGTGAAAATGACTCAACGAGATATGGTGAAACTATCATGTTATTTCTAACACCTGAGCTCTGTGCTTTTATGAATAGACTCTTCTAGATGTTTCCATCTAATCAGATTGGTTCCTCAACTCCTACGATCAAAATGCTTCCATCCACTTAGATTAGTTAGTGCAATCCTCAATAGGCATAAATTTCTAGGTTCTGGAGTTTATTTATTCATACTGCAACTAAAAAGTTTCTCCCATACCCCAAAACTTAAATCTAACATTGTCCTCAATGTTCTAAAGATAAAATTAAAAGCATGAACAAGGAGAAACTTTTACCATTGAAGCAAAAGAGTTAAGGAAAGATATTACCGTGTTGCATGAGATTGGGTTACCTCCCAAGAAGTGCTAAGTTTAACGTATTCAGCCAGACATAAGAAAGGATTAATCACCTCGTATCATAAAGTAATAGTCGAAATATCTGTGGGTCATCAAAACCAAAGAGAGCTATCACAAGTAAAAGGAATTTGCAACATGCCAAGAAAATTAACAAATAAATCGCACCCTTGTCTAGTTTCCTGTTTAAGACAACTACATCTAGCTGTGGTTCAGGTTCAGGCTCTATGAAAGGTTCTAGATAAAATATTTTCATGCGCTGGAATTCCTCAAAGCTAAGGTCCAGTTCAGGTATTAGAGTCTGTAAAAACTCAAGTAAAAACTTAGAAGCACATAATAATAACCTGAATAATTGTGGATCCTTAAAGTCAATCAGTTTTGACTCACACATCTGACCACAATGAGAGTGGTGGTCTTTCTTAAACAAATGTGTCGACCCTAATCTCCTAAAGTAATTAGGTTTAGTCTCAAAACTTAATAATTGACACATATGAAACTTACACATTCCCACAATCGGTTGAAAAATATTTGGTGGGAAAACAAAGTCAATCTGGATATCATAGCCTGGGTAAACCACATCAACCAGAGGATGGGTTTCTAACAACTGAACTTCCTTATGGACATCACTAGGTTCAGGAAAACGTGTATGAAGATAATCTTGTAAAATGGTTGAGGCACATATGTCAAGTCCCAAGTGAGGGACCTTTCTAATAGTTAAAGCACATGGAGAATGATAATCACCCCCAAACTTAGAGTTTTCAGTGTCTCTAGAAAGACTAGTCACAACTTCCCTAATTTTAAGGTCATATGATTGCTGAAAATGGTCAATTGATTCTTCTAAGTCAGGTTCATCCTTACTCATCTCTACGAGTTCACTTTCTTTGTCTAAGACTAATGTTTCTAAATCGCTAGACTCTAAAACAGTATTCTCAGAATAAATTCGTTCCTCTAAACCGTTATTAGCTTCGTAATCAAAAGGAAATACTACATCGTCTAAAACGGGAGTATCTCTAATCAAATCCTCGTCCTTTTGAATAGGTGAATAATTATTAAAATTATTTGGATTTGAACTAGAAACATTATCATTATTAAGCTCAATTGGAGTAACAAATTTCTGATCATTATGCCTACTTATTTCAAATTCTTCATCAACACTATCCTCATCATAATCATCATTATAATAACATGAAAATGGTTGAACCTCATATAAACAAGTAGTGTTACCAATTTTATCCTCGTCATCTCGATTATGTGAATAACTATCTTCATTTTCAAAGGTACTATTGGAAACACTATATTGGAAATTAAGAGCATTTATGTTCTGGGCCTCTAACAAAATATTTTGAGTCGACTCACATGACTTCCTGATTGAATCTAGGAAGGAAAGTTCACTCGTTGCATTGCTTTCGTCCATAACTAAGTTATTCATTTCTGCTAACTTACGTGTCGACTCAGCTAACTTACATGTCGACTCTAGTAGAGAGGAATTTTGCTCGTATGACCGGTTGGCGTGTGGATAGTAATTGGGCTCACCATGGTATGGACCATAACCTTCAAAAGGCTGATGTTCCCAACCATTATTCACACTATGGTCAAAGTAGTAACGTCCATTTTGAAACTCGGTCTGATATTCGTTGTATTGGCTATTGTAATACCAGTTCAACATTCTATTGCAGGGGTGTGAGTTGTCACACAAAATAAAACCCACTGACAGGGGATTCGTGGGTGGATAGAATCTTACCTCCCGTACCAGACGGGCGATGAACCGTTGAAGTCGACTCAGGCCACCGACTCCGATGTCAGTGTACGAACCCGAGGGGCCGAGACAGTATCGTAACTGTCGTCCTTCCCTGCAAACAGTTTATATTTAATTTTAACCCTTCCTTAGGGTTTAAAAATAATGTCCAAGAATGTCCAAAAAGTCCAAAAATAAAAATGTCCAAAAAGGAAAAGAAAAATTACAAAAATAACACCCTATTTACAGTTTCTAAAAATAAAACAAAATAACTATATACAAAATCTTCTTCTTCACTCCTTTCGGATTCCTCTTTTCTTTCCTTCTTTGGCGATGCTTTCCTTTTATAACACTTTTTCTTCCCTTGTAGCTTCGCTCCAAATCTGAAAAATACCAAAACGCGTAAAAAAGAACAAAAAATAATAAAAATAAAAAGAAACCTAAAACAAATCTAAATACAAGTCCGCGTCGGCGGCGCCAAAAATTGATGTGATTTTAAATTGATGTTTTAAAGTGGTAGTAAAAGTTCGTTCAAAGACTTGTAAAGATTGATTTTAGACTTTAAAAATAGAAAATATTAGAAAATATTGTCACAATTTATCGAGAGAACTGGAACTTGGGTTTCCACCATTAATCACATTCAATTGGTTCATATAATGACTCATAACAATTCTAGCTCTTTTGTCGACTCCTTTCTTTGCCAAAAGTAGATTTTATAAAGAATTAGATGTAAATCATAAGCATAGCGCATCAAGAGTTCTTAGACTAAGCATACGCTATCAGAAAAAATCACAACTAATCAAGAAAAATCATAAATCAATTAAAACAAGTGCAAAAGTCATAAAAAATCAAATATAGTCACCAAACAATTGTGAAATAAGGCTTCCTCCGTCGTCCCAGCGTTGGGGTTAGCTCTTCATGGTGAAAACACGCTCAAAATAATAACTCATGGCTGAATAGGTGTTTTATTGAAGAAAATAGTATTACATACGAATCTGTAACAAATATAATTGTCACAGAGTCAACTGTTACAGAAATTGTTGCAAACTGAAGATAATTGTTATTAATGAACTGTTACAGGATTCTGAATTTAAGACCCTAAGAAACGACTGTCCTTTACAGCGTTATGTTCTTCAGGTTCGTCTTCTTCCTGCTGCTACTCCTGCAGTTTTAATTTTAGCTCTGCAGCGTACCCCAAAGTCTCGACCCCCTTCTCTGACCTATCCCAACTCCTTATATACTAAACAGTTCCCCAAATCACTCGAGTTAATCTCCGTTTTTTTCACCCACAATCCACGGGATATTTTTCTTCTTTTCCACGGAAAATAACTCTCTGGGATAACTTCTTATCTTGATGTCCGTCCATCTGTTGTTGTAGATATCTCTCTCATTGATATAGTAAATCTGCAAAGAGATATTTTCCTTCATGTTGGTCACGTATCTTCCATAATTAAGATAGAATATTTCCGAATATGTCTTCCCTGTTTTGATGAGACGAGTATGGAAACTTGAATATTTTCGACTAAACACACGTAGCTAATCTTGTTTTGAATTAATCAAATCATTCCCTAGAGAAAGTCCACCCATATCTCCTCTTTGTTGCGCGCAACTTCCCGAAATAAAAGCCAACAAAATACCCGATAAACCCTCTTCTCTCTGTGTTGTTTATAATCGTTGATTTCCGACTCTACACCCATTACCTCGCCTGTTTTGTCGTAACAGGATCATACCAATTCATTACCATGAAGATGTCAACGAGATTGTCGACCAAAATCCAACACAGGAAATACACAGATGAGCAGCTCTTTTGAACGTGACATTTCCCGCCAATTTCAATTCTCACGTAAAGAAGGTGAAGTCCCCCTAACAGAAATGGGGGTGAAAATAGCAGTTGGTGGTGAATAGTGATCTGGGTGCCCCTTAGTAATTAGGTTACACCTTATCCAAACCGAGGGTCCGAATAGTAATTTTCTCACACGAGCGCAAATATCACTTTTCGAGCCATTTTTCGGGAAAGAGCTTATTTCTCCAAAAATACCTACAAAAACATAAAATAACCAAATTAATACAAAATCGAGCACTATCAATATATACAATTGAGATCGAAATAGACACATAAATGCGTCTATCAATAGACAATTTTAATGCTACAATCGGATTGCTAAAAAGGCTCTCCTCTCCATTTGGTATACTCATCACGTGTCACAAACATGTCGCCTCTGTGCCTAGTGAGAATCTTGTTGTACTTGCAGAACAGTTCTTTAATATGAATCGTCCTCGAAAAAACGTAATATGGTCGATAATCATGGCATGATTTAGTGTACTTACCGTGCATCTTTGGAACGAAAGGACCCAATGCAACTTGGATCCAAAATATGCTCTCGTGTTAATGTTCTTCGGGATGATCCTTGATTATGTAATAATTTTTAACCCATTCGGTGTCTTCCTCAACATCCTTTCATCTACGCCATAGTTGGAATTGGTCTTGACTATTCGTTTCTTTACCTTGAGTACCTCTTCTTCTTCCATCGCATCACTTGATGATGATGATGTGCTTTCTTTTCAAGTTATTTATTTGCTTCTTTTGCTTAGAACTTTTTCCATAGCCATAGCGTATTTAGTAGGCGATGATGTTATACTTGTTTACGCAGTTGTTTCCTTGCTTCTTTTGCGAATCTCTTCTTCTATCACAACAATTGATTTGGTCGTTGATAGAGCTGTCAAACGGGCAAGCTAGGGTCAACCCGGCCCTAGCTTGCCAACCCGTACTAGGGTTAGGGTCAACCCTAGCCCTAGTACTATTCACGAACAAGCTCAAAACCTCAACCCTAGCCCTAGACGGGTCAACCCTGACGGGTTGGCGGGTTGGCTTGTTAATGTTATCAATTTAAAAATTAAATTTAAAATTTAGGATTGTTTAGGATTATTCATTTAGTAAAGGTCGAACCTAGGTCAATTTGGTGTTTAACTAGAAGCCCCACCACTGAGTTGTAAAGTGGACGTTTTTATTGCCACTTAATCAACGATATAGCCGGTTACGGCGCTTTAGTTTTCTTAGGCAGAGAACCCTAACATCAACTAAGCATTTTACTTTTTTTTTATCATTTTATAAGTTTAAATTAATGTGAGTAAGACTAACTCACTGTTTAAATTATGCTAGTCCTTTTATCAATTTAGGACATCCCGAATAAATATGTGATTGATGAATGTAAGTTGTAATTTAATTTATTGATTGATTATTTAAAATCTAAAAATTGTTATATTTGTTTGGGTAGATCCAAAATTAGCTTTATTTATTGATTTAAAATTAACTACTTCTAATATATGTTTGCAAATCATGGATTTTAAAGAGTTGGTGGGATTGAGGGATATATTTATTAATTTTGACGGGTTGACGGGTGACCCGCGGGTTGGCCCTAGCCCGTCTTGTTTTCTAGTAGGGTTGTATATGCCAACCCTAACCCGACCCGTTTAGACAACAAGCCAAGCCGGGCCGGGTTGAAACAAGCCGGGTTAGGGTCAACCCGCAAGCCGGGTTATAAATTGACAGCTCTAGTCGTTGATGATGATAGAGTAGTTTGTTTGCATCTTCTAAGTATGTGTTCAAATGAAATGAGAGTTGATGATCGATTTGACATCTTTGCATGAAAAAATGGATAATGGAGAAAGATTTCTTTTAATAAAGTAGTGTATGATAAAAAATAGGCTATCCTCTTTATATACACAAGGGGACAACGACTATATTTTCCAACAAAACTAGCTGTTTGGGCCAGGAAAAAAACAAAATACAAAGAGTAATCGATATAACTATATAGTCCTATTAACATAATCGGACTACAATGTAAACCTTTGCATACCGATTCACACATTCTGAAGAAACAAAAACATGATCGAAGAATCGGTAAACATTGGCACTAACGTAAATTGATTCCGGGTTGATGTTCTTCGTATTGGATGAACAACAACGACAATCGGTGAACTACAATGCACAAATATACCGATCATTCTTGATTTTCAGTAGATTTTGATGAGGAAATTACAGAGAACCATAGTTAGATCATTCATGAATCTCTCTTAATAGGAACGGGTTCAAGAGTTTTGACTAAGGCTGTCAATGGGTGCCCATTTACTCGGATCCGGATTAATAGGGTCCAGTTCTGAGTCTTCTTATTAGACCCATTCGTAGTTTTGATACCGATGGGTAGACCCGATAAGGAACCGGTTAGTTTCGGGTATTTATTGGGTATACCCGACGGGTGCCCGCGGTTCCTGAGTACCCGACCTAATTTCGCTTAAAAACTAAAAATAAAGCATCTAACCATGATAGTTCCGCCTCCCACACTCTGAAATCTCTATTTCTGCGAACCTAAACCATGATGGAAGAAGAGATTTCCGTGCCGACTACTCAACTCCCATGATTTATTCACCATCTTATACCTTTTGTAATTTAAGTTTAATTCTTTTCTAGCTTAATCTACCATGTCTAAGTTATTTGATTTTACAGCTAGATTAATTGTGTTCCTTTTCCAGTTTAATTTACCGTTTTTAAGTTATTTGATTTTGTTTTCGTCAATATTGGTAGTCAATAGAGTGGAATCAAAGTTATTTAAGTTTTAGCTTGATCAAGCAGGATGGGTTGTGGCTAAATTCCAATTCTAAATGAGTTTTATATGGAGTTACATGGTGTTTTTAAAAAAATAGCCGAAGAACACTAGTTGTTGTCACTGTTTTCAGAGAAGTGAATGGTTGAAATAGAAATCTTTCGGTGTTTTTGAATACTTCAATTTTTTTGGATGTCATGAATTTGCAGGTGATATAAGAGAAGCTCAATACAACAGGGATAAGCAGACCTCTTGACACCAATAAAATTGCACATGCAGCGTTCGATGAAAAGCCTGAATTAAGAAAAAAAGAGGTAAAAATAATTGTTTCATACTTTGATTCAGTGATTTTGTTGGTGGATTTTGATCGTTTAGAATATGCAATATGTTGCTTAGTAAATTTCTAAAGCTTTGTGATTAAAATTACTCCTAGGCATACTACAGCATTGGCAAACATAGCGTTCCAGTCTATTTTAAAGGTGGAATGTTTTACAATTGGTATCTTTGTTTGTATATTATTTTGGTAACTTAATTTAAATTGCATTGGTCTACATAACTTGGGGTTACAGTACTCATGAGGAATTGGGAAAGTCAAAAAGGGGAAGAATGGCGCCAGGTGACTCCATAGGACCATAACAACCAGGGATGGCGCTATAAGAGGGCGATGATCCCATACCATTATACTGAAATGATCACTTTTGGCTTTTAGTTCACATGTTAATGTTTCTTGACCACTACTGTAGTTACTTATAGTTTGCATTTTGATGTCTTATTGGACAACTACGTCAGTTGCTTTTAGATTATGATTCTCTAACTTCTGTTGTTTTGGACGAGTGATATGAGCTTTTGTTTTTGTTTTTTTCTTTCAGGAAGGAAAATGAATATACTGATGCTACGCACACCGAGAATTCACCGACACTCACAGTCCCGGGACTCCATCAGGAGAAAAATGGGAATGGGTTTTTGTTTTTCAGTGGACCCAGCCATTTTTTGTGTCTTGCGGGGATATCACCGTGAAAAAATCACAGTGAATCTAGACTTATTGAAATGAATATGAAGGTGATATTAGCTTTTGTTGCATTGAGCTATATGGCAGCATCACGAAAATGGTGCTGGGACTTTGACAAAATAATGGAATCATAAACTATGTGTTGTTGTACCAATATATACTGCCAGCTAATAATTGGCATCGGTTGTTTCCTTTTAATCAAAGTCCTAGTACCATTTCCATGGTCCAATGACAAGTACCAAAGCTTCAAGCTTAACGCTCAGGCCTTTTTTTTGTCTTTAAATGGACAAGGTTTGGAAACTTGTAACCACTGTTTTGAAGTAAAACTGAAAATAAAATACCCGTTTAATATGCGGAACCGGTGGGCACCCGGCTGTTTAATAGGGTCCGGTTCTGGGCCGACTAATTTAAGAACCGGATCCGGAACCGTGAAAATAATAGGTTTCGGGTCCGGGTAGCATGATATCCGGGAGGAACCGGACCTATTGACAGTCCTAGTTTTGACTCAATTACTCGAATTGTTTTTCCTCGAAAATATTATTTGAAAAAACCTTCTAAAAAAAGAAAATTTCTTTATTTTTGAAATTAGGTTTTGATTAAAGTTTGTTAATGGAAATGATTTTGATTTTCTATTTGCTTTAAATAATTAAAATTATTAAGTTTAGTGTAGAGGGTAGTTTAGTATTCACGTACACTTTAGACACCCCTTACCACCGAAAAAGTTGGGATCAAAATTTTCATAGGTCCCAAATAAACACCATATGCCCCAAAATAGCCAGGATCTTTAGCTTCCTTAGAATTTCATGTGTTTAATTGTGAAATTTTCTCATTAACATATTTGTTAAAATTGGTTCTTAATTTCCTTAAATTTTCTCATAATAAGAAATTGAGTGTTGGGTACTCTTATTGGTGACTTTTATTATTAAGGGAGGTGTTGGGAGGAGGTATCCAATGATGGTGGTGATTGATGCGCACACATATGGGTCTTACATGTAAAAATAAGGGTATTTCAGGCAGAAATATTATTTTAGGGGGAAGTTGCTAATATTAACAATTTAGGAGGAAAGTTCAGTCACTAGCTTTTTTGTAAGGGGTAAACTCCAAACCCCCTATAAATAGCTACAACTAGTGAACTTCTTCGGTTATGTCTAAGTTTTTGGACCCCTACCTTACTTATCTAACATATATAGCTAGTTAACTCATAAAAAGTGCTTTTGTTTGAACTTTGAACACTATATTTTAGTATTCCAACCTACAGGTTGAGCATTATCGGCTTTCGATTAGACAAACTGAATCAATGACACCTAACTCATTTTATAGCTTTGTTTATTACAGAGATATCAATACTAGCTAATTAATATTTCCTCCGTTCTTTTTTAATAGGCTGATTTTTATAAATAAATGTTTCAAAAAATAGGCTGGTTTCCTAATTGGGAAAGTCAAATGTTACTTTAATTTTTTGGGACCACTTTTCTCTTAACTTCTTTAGATGACAAGTGTCATATGGACCATTTCACTTTACTT
The DNA here is from genome assembly GCF_003573695.1 of Papaver somniferum. Taxonomy (NCBI): domain Eukaryota; kingdom Viridiplantae; phylum Streptophyta; class Magnoliopsida; order Ranunculales; family Papaveraceae; genus Papaver; species Papaver somniferum. The sequence continues at coordinate 1,509,209 of NC_039367.1, forward strand.
CTTTTGCTGACAAGTGTCATGGGGACCATTTCACTTCACTTCTTTTACTGATAAATGTCACGAGGACCACTTTCAATGATTAGTTCTCGTAATTTCCTTAAATTTCTCTAAAAACAAAACCAGCCTATTAAAAAAGAACGGAGGGAGTATTATTTTTAGTATACGGGAAATTTTGGACTTCAACTTTATTCTTATGGCGATTTCCTTGGCACAATACTTGGTATGGGGATGACAATGGAAAATTTTGGGATATTCGCCTAAAGATAACATCTTCTAAATATTTTTCTGAATATGTTTTCCTTGGTAAGTGGTATAATCTTGTCGAGTTAGACTTTCGTTGTGAATCCCTTTTGGTTCTTCAAAACATTTATAAGTGTACGGATCATTTGCGGGGTTTTTTTTTTGAACAAAGGAGCAGAATATTACATAGAAAGATTTGTTACATCACAATTTATATGAGGGATTAACAAGTCAGGTGGATTAAACCACCATTCCCCACATAAACTATGTTTACGCGCAGCTTTTGCCAAAGCTTCAACTACCTTATTACACTCTCCATAAACAAAATCACACGACCAAAGAAGGTTAATATTACATAATGTCACACACTTCCTAAAAAGAGGAGTACTCTTCCAAGGAGATAAAGTAGACTGTTGTTGAAGATAAGAACTGATATTCAGATTATCAGTTTCAAAGATTACCCGGTTCCATCTATAGTTGCTAGCCATTTCCATTGCTTCTGTGAAAGCCCAAGTCTCCGCCTGATGAACACTAATAGATCTTTTTACTGTTGCTTTTCCAACCACATATCTTCCTGCATAATCTCGAGTTATAATTCCAATTCCAGCTAACAGAGAATGAGGACTATAAGAGGCATCAATATTAACCTTTAATTTATTCATAGGAGGAGGTCTCCAAATGTTGTGCACATTAGATCTGACAGTAAATGAGTGAGACTGATAATCAATGGCAATGTCTAAATGATGCTGAGTTATGTAATGACTAACTTGATGTATGACTGTGTTTGGATTAGGTGCAAGATTACTAAATATAACTCTACACCTATGTTTCCACATGAAATGCATAATGCAGCCTATAATATGTATAGAGATAGCAGTGTTGTAGATGTTGATACTATTGTTGTTATCTTGTCAAGACTGAACCCATTCCAAAAAAGTTGAATGTTGCATCATAGTAGAATAACAGTGGGGAAGAAAGTATCTCCAAATAGCTCGAGCAAAGGAGCAATGAAGAAGTAAATGATTCAAGTCTTCACAGGTAGACGCATTGCACATGACACAATTCTGATGAGAAGCATCTTGGTGTTGAAAACCTAGCTCTTACATGAAGTGCATTATGAAAACATTTCCATACAAAAAGTTGAATGTTATATGGAATTCTCAACTTCCAACACTTAAGACAAAATTGGGGTGAAAGGTTAAGAGAAGCATGGTTGTTGAGATCTTGTTCACAAAGCATTTTATAAGTCGAAGAGGTTGTGAACATACCAGAAGAAGTAAAAGGCCAAATGAGGGTGTCAGGTTGATCCAGCTGAATTGGAATAGAAAGAATTGAGTTCACCTAATCATTGTTAAAAAGTTGTCGCAGAACTGAGACCTTCCATTCACCTGTGTGAGAATCAATCAATTGAGATACTAGTTGATAATCACTTAAATGCAATTCATCCCAATCTTTTAAAGTTGTTGATGAAGAAGGAATCCAGTTTGAGGTCCAAATATTTGTTGAGTTACCATTACCCACTTGCCACTTAGCATATTTCAGCACTATTTGAAGATCAATACACACACTTTGCCAAATCCAACTTGTATTTTTTGTGTCTGGTGGAGGATGAAATTGAAGGTCACTGTGAGGAAAATATTTACCTTTAAAAATCTTCGCCCAAATAGCATCTTGATTGTGTAGAAGCTTCCAATCTAATTTAGCAAGAAATGCCAAATTATAATTACTCAGATTTTTAAGACCTAATCCACCAAATATTTTAGGCAGCCTCACTATATCCCAAGAAATAAGTTGAGTAGTTCTGCGCTTTTTAGAATTATTCCCCCAGTATTAACGCTGAAGCTTATCCATCTAATGGATAGTTGAGTCTGGTAGATGAAAAATTTGCATATGATACATACCCTTGGAGCTCAGAACAGCATTGACCTGAGTAGTTCGCCCTGCTTGGTTGATAAGTTTGCAGCTCCATCCTTGTAATCTGCTGCCCATATTATCAAGGATACCCTTACAGTTTTTTTGTCTAGATCTGTGCATCAGCAGAGGAATCCCCAAATATTTTTCTCCAAGGCCCATAAGCTTCATGTTAAGAATACCACCAATGTTGTTTTTCTTATGCAGAGAAGTATGTTTGCTGAAGAAGATTGTTGATTTCTACATATTTATGACTTGACCTGAAGCTTGACCAAATTTATGCAGAATCTGTTGTAAATGAACCATGTGGGTATTATTAGCCTGAAAGAACAATAAACAATCATCTGCAAAAAACAAATGATTTATTTCTGGGCAGTGTCTATTAATTTTAATGCCTTTGAGAAAACCTGAATTCACATTTTGTTACAGCAATCTTGAAAATGCTTCTATTACAAACAAGAATAAGTAAGGGGACAGGGGGTACCCATGTTTAATACCTCGAGTTGGAGCAAAAGAAGCACTTGGGATACCATTTATAAGCAACGAAACATTAGCAGTAAAAACACACGGTTCAACTAAAGCAACCCAATCAGCATGAAAACCCAACTTTCTAAGAATCGAAAGTAAAAAAGACCATTCTACTCTGTCGAAAGCTTTCGACATATCCAACTTCAACCCAATAAGAGCTTGATTAATATTTTTAGTATTCATGGTATGTAAAATCTCATGAGCTATTACTATATTATCATGAATATTCCTGCCTGAAATAAAAGTTGTCTGAGTTGGAGAAATGATTCGAGGTAAAAAAAGGTTTCAACCGGTTAGCCAAAATTTTCGAAATAATTTTGTAGCTAACATTGCAAAGACTAATTGGTCTATAGTCTGCAGGGTTTTGAGGATGAGGTATTTTAGGAATTAAAACTTGATAAGTGTGATTGATAGTTTTAAGCATGTATTTATTTTCAAAAAAATGTTGAACCATAGAGATTACCTCAGAGCTAATAGTATCCCAGCATTGCTGATAAAATGCAGCCTGAAAGCCATCATTTCCTGGAGAAGCCCAAGGTCGAATACTAAAGACGACTTCTTTAATTTCCTGAGCATCTGGCACTTGAATAAGATTGCAGTTCTCTGTATCTGAAATACATGGCTGAAACAAATTGAGAATATCTGAATCCACAGGCGGTTTTGAAGTAACAGTAATAGATCGAAAATGAGAAAGAAAAATATCTTCAATTTCAGTTCTTGATTCATACCAGATACCCAATGGTCCTTGGATAACACAAATATTAGATATTCTCTTATTAAAATTGGCCATCGAGTGAAAATAAGAAGTATTTTTATCTGCCTCAAGAAAGTTAGCACCCGCTTGCTGCATATAATATTCCTTTTGAATAGTAAGCCAAGTCTGTAAAGATTTACTTAACTGCTGCACATCAGGATGAGAAAAGGGCATGTTATTATCATAGCAACGTTGAAGTTGATGTTGAACACCATGAATTGAAGCTTCAATACTACCAAAAGATAACCTTTTTCAATGTTGAAGTTGAGTTCTTGTGAATTTCAGCTTGCTAGAAAATTGATAAGCAGGGGAGCCCAGAAAATCCAGTTGCTAACTCTTATTGATAGTTTCAGTACAATAAGGTATTCTAAACCAACATTTGTAAAGCTTGAACGGAGAGCGTTTACTAGAGCTAGGAGATGTATGCAGTAAAATAGGACTATGATCAGATGCAATGGGAATGAGGTGTTGAAGATGATAACTAGTGAAATTATTAACCCAACAATTATTTACTAAAGCTCTATCTAAGTGAACCGAGACATGATCATCACCAGTTCTATGATTGGACCAAGTAGTATCTTGACCAGTATAACCTAAATCAACGAGACCCAACTGTTGAATGATAGGTCTAACATGACTACCATGATGCAAATGATTATTTCTACTATGAGTTTCCGAATCATGCATAGTAAAGTTTAAATCACCTATAAGGACCCAAGGAAGATCAACATAGCGATTCATATTTATCAAATACTTCCTTTGATTATCAAACTCAACAGAGTGATGTGCACCATACATAAAGGTTATCAGAAAATCGGGCTTATTGTCATGAGTATGAATAATTGCATGAATAGTGTCCAAAATAGTATGCATAATTTCCAAATCTACTCCATTTTTCCAAGCAAGACCAATTCCACCAGAAAGACCAATAGCCGGATAAAACCAATAGTTGGGATATTTAGTGTGAGTAAGATATAATTTCATATTACTAGGTTGAGCCTTAGTTTCAGATAAAAAGAACACATCGGGGTCATAATGAGTCAAACAAAATTTAAGGTAATCTCTAGTATGGGGATTTCCTATACTCATACAATTCCATGAAAAAAAATTCATGTCTAAAGAAAACCAAGAATGCAGATAAAACCCAAAGGATAAAAAGCAAAACCCAAAAACAAAAGCAGTAAATAAAGAAAGGTAAAACAAATAACAAGTTTGAGAGACAGATGAAATAATCTGTTGCCAAGCATCAGTGTGATTTTGCGCAAGATACGCTTGATCAGCAACAATGTCCCAAACATTATCATCTTGAATAGCATGATCTGAATGACGCGAATAGGCGGTATCAGAATTTTCCAAGTCATCTTTCCCTGAGTTATGCAAATCATGACCTGAAACAGTTGGCTCATTAACAATAACTAGAGTAGAGACCTTTATAGATCTTTTCTTGACACCACTAGTACTTGCAACTTCACTTGCTAAAGTAGATGAAGGTCTGAAACTAGAGGGAGGTCTAGAAACAGCTGGAGTAGCATTCGAAGATGAAGCCATGACAGAATCAGTAGCGGAGAAAAGAGAAATTCTCATACCATCATAAGGTCTCTGATGTTGTTGCTCAAAAGGTTGTCTTAATCGCAATCTCCTCTGAGAACCATGTTGAAGAAAAAGTTGAGATTCTTCTTGAGGATTTCGGTAAGCAGGATATATGGGTTCAGGAAAACCAAAACCTCGAACAATCTCCCCCATTTTAATTCTTCTTTGTGTCATATCAACATAAGGGTTAGCTTCATGATCAGGCACCTTACAGTTAGGACATAAATAATAAGGTTATTTTTCATAAAAAAACCCAACCCATCTTGTAAGTCCAGCAGCATTAGCAGCATAAATACCAATTATTAAAGGGGTAGCTACATCAATCAACACTAAAGTACGATATTTAGAAGAGGTAGGTTCATTAACACCATCAGGCTCAACAACTCTGACTTCTCCAATAATAGCACCAAACAGTCTAAGAACATCTGGATAAGTAAATTCAGGAAGCAGGTACTTGTATTCAAGCGAAAAAGGAGAGACAGAAAAATCTAAGTCATTAAAATCTATAGTAAGATTCCATTCTTTTAGAACAATCAAGTAACCATCAAAGTTCCAAGCCCCACCAAACAAAATTGCATTCTTATCATCAGCTGAAGTAAATTTGATAGAAAAAATATTAGGATCCAGAGTTCTTACTTGCACATACCATTGTTTGTTTCTTCTAAGGTGAGGCCAAATAAATTTAGCCGCTCTTTTCGCATCCTGCCATGTCATAATAACCGGTGCATAAAGTTTGCCTGCTAAACTGAATCTCCAGTCTCTAATACCAGTGAAAATAGCATTAGTATAATGAAAAACAATCCTTCTAGTAATAGGTTCTTCATAAATTGAAGTTTCTTCCATTTGTTGGGTAATATTTCTAATATGATTTCTATCCATGAAAGTAATCAAAGAAGATTGAAGATTAAGAAGGGTATGATTAAAGGATCCTAGATGAGTTCTATTTATATAGATAGTGAAAGGAAGAGGTGTCGAAAAAATTCTACAAAAAAGGTATGAGGTGTTGATAAACCAGATAAGATAGAATAAAATGGCAAGAAAACAGAGAAGAGAATGGATATAAAAGTTACCCATTTTGAATATCATATAGCTATGATGATAACACCGATGAAGATAAGTGCAGGATTGTAGTTGTTGATAAGTAAGAATAACTTGAAACTGATGCACCACTGCTATAACCTGTAGCCAACTGTAAACAAGCCAACTCTGAAGCTGCCAACTTGATAAACACCAATTGATGTGATGGGACATTACTGCAACACTGATACTGGACATACAAAGATTAAAGATATAGATATACCGTAGGAAAAACATATAATTAGAAAAACCCGTAAGAAAAAAATTGAAAACAGAAAATTGAATTAAGGAAAACAAAAACAGTAAATAGGCACCAATTAAATACGCAGAAAACAAATTCAGACAAGAGGAAGAGAAATAAAGAGATGACAAACAGTTATTGAAGAAATTAAAGCGGAAGAAAACAACGGATCAACGGAAAAAATCAGTTGACTTAAGTTGACTTTCGCTTGACTTTTCTCTCTTGACCTTATCTCTCTTTGCACTAGTCGATCATTTGCAGGTTCGGGATGTTTTAATTACATGCATATAAACCTTGCTAAGCCTGGATAACTAACAGTTCAAATTATCTAGTTGTACCAGAACTGATAGGGCAAAACAACATTCGTTGGTCAGCATTGGAGGCATTTGCTACATATGCAAGGCACTTAAGCATCCTGTAATGTCAATCAGCTTATAAAAATTTCTTGTTCATTTTTTGTTTTTATTTATCTGCACCGTGTAGATAGTTTAGGAGTTATAGAACTTTGTTAATCATAGATTATTTTTATTTTTATTTTCTTACCTTTGCTGGCATATTTATAGGAATAATCATCTAGCTAATATGAGTTTGATTAATGGAATTTTCCTACTACACTTAATCTTCGTTGTTTACTTCTTTACTATTGATCACAATCGATGAGTAAAAATTATATTATATTGTATGCTTACTATTTACGATAATCGTACTCATCGCCTAGTAAAGATGTTTTCCGATAATGGTAGATTAGGTCACAAAAGAAAAAAATCTACGCCCACAAGAATATGTTGTCGTTAAAAAAGTTATATTCCCGATAAGATACTTTTTTCCGGTGATTCTTTTTCAGCCACAAAAATCTTTTTTTTATCATTGATAAACATCTGGCAAGAAAACTAAAATATACGCTGTTGTCACATTCAACGACATATTATCACCACAATCCATGCAATAAAAATAATTCCTCGCCAAAAAGAATTACCGACAAACAATGTATATTTTGCGACGATGAGGTTCATCGTTGGTGACAGATTTTCCCGTAGCGAGTTGTTCAAGTTAGCTTACTTTATTTTTCTAATCAAGCAATATTTTTTGGCATGTTTCAGTTATTATATTTTTTTTTCTTCTCCATCCAGATATCCAATCTATAATCATAATAATAAAAGTTCCTTCAAAATTCAATTTCTTTCATAACTAAGACAAAAAAAACTAATATATGCGAAAGTTTCAACCCCACAAAATAAAAATATTCACTGCCCAATCATAGTAAACTTCTCAACAAACACATATTTGTGCTCTTTATCGAGGTGTTTAATCTTTCTTATAATGAATGTACACCTATTTTCTGAGCAGTAATGATCAGGGCTCTTATCCATATTCCAGGCGCAACTCCTTCTATAGTAACCTTCTTCTTATTACCTCTCTTCCACATTTTTGTAACACTTACGAAGGTATTCAGATCTATTTTATTTTCTATTTTTTGTTAGAGAGACTAGAGAAAATGTACATCATCAGGAATTTTTTATGTGCATTTGCTTATTTTGTTAACGGAGCTTGGATAGTGTTAGGAGACTTTAACTTTCTCCTATTTCCTTATAATAAAGTGGGTGGAGCTCTAGGTTTACCTCATTAGTTTGAAGATTATTTTAATTATGTTCAAAGATCTTAACATCTTTTTTTTCTCGGGTTGTTTTAACACTTGAACGAACTGCCAGCAAGACGGTGTTATAAGCATGTATAAGATTGACAGAATAATGGTAAATATGCAAGGATGTTAATGGGGGTTACCAGGTTTAGTGGGGGTGTACCAAGCCAAGGAAAACATGTGTTTGTCCTATATGAAAATTGGTTTTGTCTTATCTTGGTTTTGGTACACCCCACCTAATCTAGTACCCCATATTAGCAATCTTATAAATATGGATTGGATTTCTCATTTTCAGTTGTCCAAAGTTGAATTCTTTCTACCTAGCATTTTTGATCATTCTCCTAATAATGTCTCAATTTTGAAAAAAGAAACATGGTCCTCCATCCTTTAGGTTTTACAACTTCTTATCTGATGAGCCATATTTCTTAGTAGTGGTGTGACATGCTTGATGTACTCCTCTTAGAGGTAACTGTATGCTTATTCTAAAGTTAAATGTGTTAAAAAGTCTTATTATCAATTGGAAGAAAGTTAGGTTTAGGAATAGACCTGATCAAGTCTTTTAGGATAATGAGACAATGGATATTGCTCAATTTTAGATGCAAACTGCTCCTTTATCAGGACTAGCTAGAAGTGAAAAAGATTATGTAGTTGGGTATGTTATATTGGTTAATTATGAGGAATCTGCCTAAGGATTCAATTTTTTTTTCCATAATTCCCTTAAAGAGAGAAGATCTAGAAACAATATTCCCATAGTATATGTAGATCAAGTTGCATTATTTTGAAGCTCAGCAGGAGACCTTGTTTTACAAATCCGTTATGAGAGACCACCCCTCACTCACTAATCTCTCTCACTATTCTCTATTAAAATAAATAAATTATGTATCTCTCTCCCCCTTTCGATATTTTGCACTCTCTCTCATCCCTAAATCAAAACAATTTTGTTCTTTCTATCAAACTCATGATGGATCCTTTGGCAATGCAAAATATGAGTCATTTCATTGGTAATCAAATTTCCATTCGTAAAAAGCAATCAATCTTCCGTATATCACTTTGGGTGAAGATACCTAGTAATGTTGTCGTCACCAAGAAGATGGTATTAATGCTTTCTCATTTTCATAATGCAACTTATTTTATTTATTTATTTTTGAAACAAAAAGAGATGTATTAATAAATTCAGTTGTGAACATGAGTTACATCAGCTAACAATTAAGTTGTAATCTCTCTAGGAGATGAACTGAACCAAGTACTAGATAAACAGTTTTCTCTGGCTAACTTTGATAAGATGTCTGCTACTTTATTGGCTTCTTTGGGAATGTATGAGCATTTCCAAGAAGTGAAATAAGTAAAAAAAAAATCATGATTCTTTAATCATATTGAATAATGTCCAGTCAATAGAATTGTTGATATTATTGACTGCGTCTACCATTACTTTTGCATCAAGCTCAAAATGCACCTTCTCTAGCTTTAAACTCTTTACCCAGTTAACTTCTTCCTTTAGATAGACGCACCTTGTCGCTTGATGTGTACCTGCACAGTTTCGAATAATTAGACCAATCCCTTCATTAGTATTTTTATAAGAACCATCACAATTAAGAATAAGAGCATCAAGAGGGGGAGGATTCCAGTGAATATTGGTACGACATATCCTATTGTTAGTATGCACTAAAGGATATTTCAGTGTTGCATACTCCTCAATGTAACTTTTACATCTCATAATCGTTCTATCCGGTAAAGGACTGATGTACTTAAAGACTTTATCACATCTATCTAACTAAAGACACCATCCAATTATAGCTCTGCTGCAAAGATCTTTCTCAGAAATTTTTCTTGAATGAAGGTCATCAAACCAGCTGTAAATCCAATCATATAAAGTAATGGATCCGTTAGATGACCAACCTAAAATAGTAAACCAACCTATTCTTGCTATGTTGCAATCCATCAAAACATGAGGCGGAGTCTCTTTAAACTGCTCGCAGAAAGGACATTCATCTGAAACTCCAAGAACTACAGATTGAAGAACATCCCCTGTATGAAGTAATTTGGAGATGGCTTTCCACAAGATTTGTCGTATTTTAGGAAGAACATGGAGCTTCCACAAAGTTGAGTATATTTTCCTCGTCCTTGGTCCAACAAAGACTACATTATTGTGTTCTTCATACATTTGACGATAACAAGACTTAACTGAGAATTTTCCACTTTTTTCCAGCATCCATACAAATCTGTCTTCTTGACTAGTATGAATAGAGATGCTCAGAATATAACTGACTGCAAGAGGCTCAAATAGCTGGTTAAGAATATTAATATCCTATGTATTAGAATCTTGAGAAAAGATCTGATGAACATGTTTAAAATTATGATGACTAGAGCAACCCTGAATTGGGGAAGGTGGAGTTGCCAATTCAGGTATCCATCTATGCTTCCAAATAAGTATTGCCATACCATATCCTAAACTCCAACAACCATTCTTTACGACAAAATCAATCTCTGAACTCATGCTCCTTCAAGACCATGTAGAGTTAGTCTTCTTCTTTAAGTGAAATAAATCATCACCAGGAAAGTATTTCGCCTGTAAAGATTTAACCATCATGGATTTAGAATCAGAACACAGTTTCCAGGCTGACATTGCTAATATTTATATATTAAAAATATTCATATCTCTAAAACCCATACCACCTTCCTCTTTGGGTTTGTTAGTTTTTTTCCAAGTAATCACGTGGTTTCCTATAGAAGTTTTCTTGTTCCTCCAGTATGCTTGTTGAACAGAACTCATTTTTTTATAGTTATATCAGAGAGCTTGAAACTTGTCATGTGATGAAAAGGAATGAAATTTGAAACATTTTTTACCATAACAGAAAGAGCTGCTTCTAAGAAATTTTACTCCCACTCCAGTTAGAAAATTTGAAGCCCATTTTTTCTACAAGAGTTGAGAAAGGTACGCACTTGTTTCTGCCAACAAAAAAGCGAATACCAAGATACTTTTCTTCTTTGATATTTAGTTGTCTCACCTGCATTATTCCACTGATAGTTTGGCACATGCTTGGTTCCATATTAGAGCTAAAATAAACAGCTGATTTGCTGAAATTAATAAACATCCCTAAGAAGACACTGAATTCTTCGATAACTTACATAAGCTTATGAACTTGTGAATGATTAGCTTTGCAAAATAATAGACAATCATCCGCGAAAAGAAGGTGATTAATCTTCAGAGCTGAGTGAGATATTTTCATACCTGTTAGTTGTCCAATTTTTTCACAATAAACTAAGTACCTTGAGAAAGATTCCATTGCCAAAATGAACAAGTAAGGTGATAAAGGATCACCTTGACGAATACCTCGAGAAGGTTTGAAAGCCGAAGTAGGAGAACCATTGAGCATAACTTCTATCTCTGTTGTTGAAATACATTGATATATGAGATGACAAAATTTATCCGAGAACCATTGAGCATAACTTCATAATGAAGCTTATTTTTCATATGAAGATGAGGTATAACCTATTTCTTTATTGTTGGAAATCTTTTGCGTATATACTGTAATAAGAAATAGAAATAAGAAGGACGCAAACCCAGTTATACCAAACCAAAGTCGAGGCAAGGATTATATCCTCTAGCCTTAAGACAGATTCACCCTGCATGGGTGCTTATGGACTATCGATGTTTGTCTCTCAAGACATAACGACTTACTTCTCGATGTAGTAGTACTCAAACTTCGAGAAACGGCGAAAACAAAACTCAAAGTGATGAACTCTCTCTCTAACAAAAACTTAATTGATGATTCTAAATTGCAGTAGAATCATGATGCTTAAAGTACCTCTTCAATGAAGAATCATGATGCTTCAAGGATTTCTCAAGGGATGTGACTTTTGAATTCCAATCTGAATTCCTTAAGGGTTTTGTCCCTTCATGTATCTAATTTTAGGTTTCTTTTAGTTTCAAACTTGAAACTAACCTAACTAATAGGCCAAATTAAGATTAATCCCACTGGTACAACCCAACACCCAAATCCAATACGGTACTAGTTAAATGATTTTTTCATTCATATATTGAAAATTGGATTCAATTTTTCCAACATTTATGTTAAATGATTTTTCATAAATTTTGTTTGATTGTATTTTCTATATATCTTTGACATGTTATAAATATTTTTTGTGTTGTTTTAAGTTATTTTTGACACAAAGATTGTTAGTTTAAATTCTTTTCACATGAAAGTTTCTTGATGTGGATTTGATATATAAGAATGTTAAGTATATCTGAATTTGGAAGATTTTTTTTTTCTTTTTGTTAAGCATAACAAAATAAGAAAGAAGTCCAAGTGACCTTGAAGAGAAGACCGCAAAGTCTCTATGATGTATATGTTGAGAGGAGATATTAAAACATAATTAGAGATCGTAGGATAATCATATTTCTTGTAAATCTTGATATTTTTTAATATATTTATCTAATCAAGATATTTGGATTTTGGTTTTATCTTCTTAGATTTAGTTATTGCAAAAGTAGTTGAAAATTTATCAAGATTGTAATTTAGTTTCCCTTTTGAAGTTACGTCGAGTTGGTGAAACTATGTTAATAATTTTATTCGATTATGATTTTGATGTGTGAATTTATTATTCTTGATGTGTACTGTATCACTGATTTATCTTAATATTGTTTTTTATTATTAAGACTATAGTTAAGTCAATTTCTATTAATTTTAGTCTTTTACTTCCGCAAGTACTTTTTATGTGTTATATGTATCCTGTTTGTGTTTATTTATCTCATTTTATAAAATGTGTAATTATACTCTTTGTCTTGTTAAGAAAAATCATTTTATCAATACAAACACTTTTCTCCTATTTATCAGATTTATTGTGGCATCATTCGGTAACGATCCTATCCAAAATTAATAAGATATTTCTTCCTCTGATATGTTCTCAATATATTTTTCAATATTATCAAATCATTAACATCTTTTTAAACATTTTTCTCATTCGATTTGATTCAGATTTGATCATCAAATCTTGATATTTACTTGATTCATTCTTGATATTTTACTTCACAAAACTTTTATTTCTTTTATTTCTTGGTTTTCTATGGTTACACAAACTAAAACTATGGCGAATCTAGCTAATAATTTCATTGTATGAAAGATGTAAAAGTAGAGAAAGAGAGGACGAATTCTTATTAAGTGTGTGTGAAACATACAAACATTACAGTCTTTATTTATATGGTTAGACATGAGGATATCCCGGTAATAAACGGGATTTACCCTAGATACTATTAACATAAATAGACGTTTATAAAATTCCAATTATTCATCAGTTGCTGATGAATATCTCAATTTTTCTTTGCCATTTCTGAACATAATAGAGTACTCTTTTTCGCGGTTGCTGAGATTAAGGATATATTATTAAATCATGACCAATGATTCAATTATCAACAACAAGAGATGTCTAATATATTTGATTTTCAGAATAAAGGTTTTTTATGGTACCAATGTGAATAATGGTCAGAATTTCGGTGGTAATAAAAAACAAGGATAAAGGTCCTTTGTTCTATTCTCGGTCTAGAAATAATATTATTCATTTTGGATCAAATTATAATCCAGGTAATGCAAGTGCTAATTCTCGTGACGGTCGTACAGAGGGATCCACATTGGATTTTTTCAAGTTAAATGGAAAGAAACATATATAAGGGCTTCAAGTGTTTACTTTTTACGGGCTCACAAGATGCCAAAATCGGGTCATTAAATAATAATCTTCAAATCCTACTACTTTTTTTAATGTCTAGGTCAACTAACCTGAGTAAGCTTAATAGTTAGATTACACTAATAATACGATTTATAGTTAGTGTATGAAAATCAAATCAGAAAAGATTTTTTTTTTTGGTTTCTTTTTTAAAACGATTCCCAAATATTTCCAGCTTTAGACAATCTCAGGGAACCTACGATTGGGAGAAAAAAGTTAAGCATAACTACTTATGGTTATGAAATATGATATCCATTTATTTTTATTTTATTTTTGGGGTGGGGGATCTAAAACTGTAGTTAGGAGACCAACCGTAAGTTTTATAGATGATTGGAAATTAACTCAGGGCCACCGACATTTGGAAAATATGTGACGTACCTATGACTACTTACACAATTGGGCATTGTTGGGACAAAAATCTTCTGAAAAATTTCATCTACGATTTGGAGTTCATATTTTTCCAAATATATAGTTGATTTACGGTTGGAAAATATTGATTTTTCTCCCAACCGTATGCAATTCTGAAATTAATTTCTAGATTCGTAATTTGATAAAATCTAATTTATTCATGCATGCAATCAATACCTACAATAAAAAAAAAGGTTAAGTTATTATATTCTTACCTGATTGAAGTCATTACGGTGGGAAATTATGGGTTTGATTTATAAATTCCTAATTTGATCGGATCTAACTTATTCATCATCACGATGGAAAAGAAAAGCAGATGAAAAACAATAGATGAACTAGAATTAAGTTTTTGTGTAGGTTAGTTACTAAGTTTACTATCGAAGAGCATGAACTTTTGCTATAAATAAGGTCATTCCATAACCCTATTTAGGACATTCGAATTCATTAGAATCTGCAAAAAGTTTTTTCTTGAATCCCGTGTCGTAGGTCTCAAAAAAAAAGAAATAAAGAAAAAAGGGAAAAAACGGTTCAGTCCAAAACCATCCCAAAAATACGGATCAGTCCACCCCGATCCGACTAGGAACAAATTAGTCCAAAGTTTCTTTGAAAATGTGTAAAGACACTGCTATCCTTCGCATGCGTCTCATAAAGCACACTGCAGCGAACTAAAACAGTTTTGTAACTGACACAGTTATTGCAGAAGAGACACGTTGGTTCGAAAAAAAATATGAAATTAAAGACTGAAAAAACCCGGAAATGTTAGTATTTCATTTAGCAGAGAAAAGAAAAAAAAACTCAGAGAAAACAAAACCTTGAGAAAAATTTAACCTAAAATCAAAAATCGAAATCCTAAAGCTTCATAATTAAACCTTAAATATTTGTAGAATTGATGAATACAGTAGCAGTAACATCATGGTGAGTGCTAAAAAACCAGTTGCAAAGCGAAAATCAAAAGAAAATTCTTCTGATACAACAACAACAGTTGAAGAAGATACTTCAAAATCACAAGGACCGAAGACGAGATCAAGATCTGCAGCAATTTCAACATATATTGTAGAAGAAGATACTTCAAAATCATCACCACCTAAGACGAAGTCAAAATCTATAGCAGTTTCAACAGCAACAGTTGAAGAAGATACTTCAAAATCACCACCTAAGAAGAAATCAAAATCTATAGCAGTTTCAACATCAAGTGTAGCAGAACATAATTCAAAATCACCACCACCTAGGAAGAAATAAAAAACTACAAAGAAATAAACTGGTCAATCAAAAAAGTGTAATGCTACTTCAAACTCTTGTCCATCTATTGTGTTTTACCAGTGTACAGATCTGTACACCGACATGCTATATAATGTTTATATGTTCTGATGTGTGTGTTTTTAGACTGTTGTCCATCTCTTGTTGTTGGTGTGTAGAGATATGCACACCACCATGTTGTTGCAGGCTTTGATTTTCAGTTATATCTATCTTCTTGCCATTTTTATGAGATTTGTTGTTGGTGTGTATAGATATGTACACCACCATGCTGTTGCAGGCTTCATTCTCAGTTCTATCTATTTTCTTCCAATTTTTATAATATTTGTTGTTGGTATGTATAGATATGTACACCACCATGCTGTTGCAGGCTTTCATTCTCAGTTCTATCTATTTTTTTGCAATTTTTATAAGATTCGTTGTTGGTGTATAGAGATATGTACACCACCATGTTGTTGCAGGCTTTCATTCTCAGTTCTATATATTTTTTTTTGCAATTTTTATAATATTTATTGTTGGTGTGTATAGATATGTATACCACCATGTTGTTGCAGGCTTTCATTCTCAGTTCTATCTATTTTTTTTGCAATTTTTATAAGATTTGTTGTTGGTGTGTATAGATATGTACACCACCATGTTGTTGCAGGCTTTCATTTTCAGTTCTATCTATTCTTTTGCAATTTTTATGAGATTTGTTGTTGATGTGTCCATATATGTACACCACCATGTTGTTGCAGTGATTTGTGTTCAGATTTCTTGTTCATGTGTATATACTACTACACTCACATGTTATTGTACTGATTGGTTTCATGTTATGTATGTTTTTGTACTGACTGTTGTGTTTCGAAACTGTTTTTTCATCACTTGTGGTACCAGTGTACAGATATGTACACCAGCATGCCAGTTC
Source organism: Papaver somniferum (assembly GCF_003573695.1). Classification (NCBI taxonomy): domain Eukaryota; kingdom Viridiplantae; phylum Streptophyta; class Magnoliopsida; order Ranunculales; family Papaveraceae; genus Papaver; species Papaver somniferum. Next base: position 1,525,476 of record NC_039367.1, read on the forward strand.
ATCTTCGTATTGCCTGACTGTTGTGTTTCAAAACTGTTTTTTCATCACTTGTGGTACCAGTGTACAAATCTGTACACCATCATGCTAGTTCATCTCCATATTGCCTGCTGAATGTGTTTTGAAACTGTTTTTGTTAGATTTTTGTAAGAGTGTAAAGACTTTTACACCTTCATTGTTCGTATTTGATTAGTGCTCTGTTAAATACTTGTGTACATTGTTGTACACCTATCTGACTATTTTGTAGTTATGAGTATAATGAATATATTATTCTTCTTGGTTCATTTTAGTAGATACCAACAAACCTTATAGATCAAGTTTCCATGCAATCAGTGACTTTGTGAATAGAAACCTTGAGGAAGATGAAACAAAAAGAGGAGGAAAAGTATGGTTCACCAATTATCAATTAGAGAAGCAAAAAGAAGGACCATTCTGGCCTGTTGTAGATATATTTGTCCACAAAAAAGCAGATCAGAAAGATGAGAAAGATCCAAGTAAAAAGATAGATGATATATGGACTAGGAACCCAAACTCAATCTTCAAATTGTGAGACAGTATCGCCATGAAATTTGTGACACAGGGGGGACATTATTTCATGTTTGATACTCCCAAGAAGAACAAGAGAGTGGCAGTAAAGAGTGAACCTGAGGATTTGTTTCTACTTTTATGGGATTAAGATGGTGGCAACGAAACTTGAAAAAGGAGAAGGTGTAAAAACTGTAGCTGAAAAAAGATACAACCCGCTGATAAACAGATTGACTCTTAAGAAACCAAATGAGAGCTGGGAAAAAAATATGTGGAGGAGGAAATCGTACGTATCATGAAGCTAAACCCAAAGTCATAATTGGAGATTGAAAGAAATGCTGAAGACTTAGTGGTGCTCTTTACTATGTACTTGTGTATCACGGTGTTTTTTACCCAGGCAAATGGAAGTATGATTAGCAAGAACCAGTATGCACACTTTTTTGAATCTTTTGATAGGATGAAGAAAACTTGTTGGCCAGTTCATATACATGAGTATCTCATGGCGTGCATTAAGAAACATTTCGATTCACCACTTAAAGTTAATGGTTGTGTGATTTATCTGTTGGTGAGTTTACATGTGCACACAGTTGTACACCTGATATATCCATTCACCATTTTAAATAATTCTGTTCATTGTGTTTGTTCCTTTCTCTTACATTTCTAACTATTCACCTATTTGTTAATGCAGCATTGGTTTGCTGAACACAACAAAATCATGCAGCCGACCAATGATGAAGTTTTTCCAAGGCTTCTCATGTGGATCATCATCAACATCAGTAATACAATCGAAAAAGACTGAATGATGCCATGAAAAAGGTATCTCAAAAAACTTTTTTATGATAGTATATGTACACTGATATAAGGTGTACATAATTTTACATTGTTGATAGTATATGTACATTGATATACACCTTTAATAAGGTGTACATGATTGTACATTGTTGATAGATTTTAAGAAATTTTTCTTGTGTACAACAATGTACACTCTTACAAATTGTACACCTGCAATCAATGTTGATACTTTGGCATATTTTTAGATGAAACCAGGATAGGTTAAGGCTTTCACTGATGAAGAGAAATTGCTTTTGGATGTGTATCGGAGGCAGAAACAAGAAAATAACATAGATGCAGTGAAGGAAAAGCTTTGCATATTAGATATGCAAAGAAAAAAATTGGATGAGGATATTACTGAAGTTCAGGAGAGGCAAGAAAGGCTTCTTAATTATATCGAAGAGAAAATCCTAAAATTTAATGAAGTTGGACTAATGAACTTGACCGAAAGAGAAGTAAATGATTTTCGTAATTACGCTTTGGATGAAATATTTAAATTTGCAAAGGAAATACGGCTTGAAACTGAGGAGGATGAGGAGATTGAGGAGAAGTAAGAGGAGGAGGAGGAGGAGGAGCAAAAGGAAGATGAGGAGATTAAGGAGGAGGAGCAAAATGAAGATGGTGATATGCATGATGATAATGATGACGGTGATGATGAGCAGGGTGGCAAAGGTGGTGATATGCATGGTGATGACAATGACAAGGAGTTGGATGAGGATCATGATGATAATGATGAGCAAGGTGGCAAAGGTGGTGATATGCATGGTGATGACAATGACAAATGATGACAATGACAAAGAGGGTGTAAAAGGTGGTGACATGCATGGTGATGACAATGACAAAGAGGGTAGCAAAGGTGGTGATGACGATCATGGAACTGAATCTGAAAAGAATGAAGTTCCGTCTGAAACTCCTGAAAAGCGAAGGTATAAAATCACAGTTATTAAATGTGGCAGTCATTTCTTTTTATGTGTGTAGATAGTTGTACACTAGTATGCTAAAACTCATACCTTTCCTTTAAACTTGAATCTTTTAGCACTCCTCTGTCAAAGACAGATGAAGAGAAGGATGGAAAGGATGGAACAAGGCAAGGTATTGAGTCTGGAACTGCTAAGAATCCTAGGTATGAAGAAAATGATCTCAGCTCGCATTTCTTTTCATTTTATGTATATGTGTACCAAGATGTACACCTTGCTGATTTTTTCTGTGTGTGTGTACAAAGATGTACACTTTTATAGAACCTAACAAAGCATTTTTTTCAGCACTTCTCTGCAAGAGACAACTGAAATCGCTGAAGATCAAGAAGACCAGGATGTGATGGATGCCACTCAAACTGCTGAAATTGATGGATAGACGATAATCGCAGCTCAAGCAATATCTTAGCTGGACCCTAAAGGCATGTTACCAGTTGAAGAAGATGTCCTTTTACTCACACAAGGAGAAGAGACAGAAAATGAGACTTATACATCAATTGAGGACCTTCTAGATAACTTGTCTGAAACTGTGTTCGTAAATCTTGAAAAAGGTTATTACAGAAAGACACCATCTGAAGTAAAGGAAAAGATGGCAAACCTGATCCGACACGATTGTCCAAGCTTTTCATTGTTGAGCCAAGAAGATCCAAAAGAAGAAGAGTCGCAAAAATCATTATCCAATGAAGATTTACGATAAAGGATCACTGCTGAAGTAGTGCAGTTCATCCAACAAAATCCTAGTGAATTTTTTAGTAGCCAAGAGGTAGAAGAAGAGAAGACAACACCAGTGAGGACGAGAGTAGGGAAGACGAATGAAGCATAGATGTTGAAGACAACATCGGCTGGCAAGTTGTCCAAGACACCACAAAAGAGAGTTGCAAAGCAAAAACTAGATCTTGACTTCACTGACGAGGGTAAAACCAGACAAGTTAGGATGAAAGTGGATCAAAAAGGCAAGGGGATCAAAGAGGGAGAAGAACCAGGCTATCCTGCACCAATAAAGAGAAAGGAAAATGATTATCATCCTAGTCGCCCACTGCCAGATGTTCGTCAATCACCACTATACCAATCCATGGAACCAGGATATGACAAAAAAAGGATGCATAAATTCTTCGACTATGCAAGCCTGGCGTAAGTTCACAAAACAATACTCGCACTATACGAATGATTGAATCTTATTAACAAAAAGGTATGTGTACCACTATGTAGACCATGTTAACATTTTCTTTATGGTTCTGTAGATTGGTAACTAACAAGACTCGAAGATCCAACAGTCAGGGAAGAAATTCTGATTGTGGGAAAAGTACTTCGTGAATTGATGTTCAACAAATATCTGTACCAAGAGGTACTGCAGTTCTACGTCCATCGACGTTGCACAACAATGCTCAGAGATAGCTTTCGTCATACAAATGATCAAAAGTACATGAGATGTGAAATAATGAGTCATACTACATGTGTAAGTTTCTCAAAAAAACAAATCAAAAATGTCATATATAGATACTTTAATGATGTGTACATACTAGTACACCTGATTGACATGGCGTGTTATATGTGTTTGTAGATTTCTTTAGGTGTGGACATAGATATACACCAGTATGTTATATGATTGACACATGCTCTGTTAAGTGTTTGTATGAATGATTGATTGTTGGATTTATCTATATCATACATTTGTTTAGGTGTACCTAATTCATTTTATTTTCCAACAAATTATTGATTGGAGTACTATGTGAAGAACAATATCATGAGCACTGTACAAAATCTTGTGGTTGATTTCATAGGAGACATGCCTGACAATCTGGAAGTTCTTGTAATCCTCGTCAATCACTCTATAGTACAACTGGTAGTAGGAGTTCACTGGTCGCTTTTGAAGTTTGATTTCGAAGCGCTAGAGTGGAAATGGTACAACTCATTGCACTCAAATGAGGACTATAAAGATAATGCACAAATGTGGTGCAATTGGAACTCAACAAGAAGAAAGCGTTAAAGGGTGAGTTACCTATAGAACCGCACGAAATAAACATCAGGCAATGCCCTGCACAAGGAATCAATCCATACTGCCTCCTATACATTTATTACTTTATGAAACGAAGTGTGAAGAAAACAAAGAGTATCGAAAGAGATCAGCAGAGGGTCGAAGACATTTGTCAGGAAATGAGAGCAAAATTTGTGGTCAAGATGCTGAAAATGTTGGAGTGCATAAAAAGGTGGGGGATATAACAAAGGATGAACAACACAAGTAGTGGCGCCTGAGTAAAGACATGAAACCATTGAAGAGGAAGAGGAGTCTTTAAGCTTCATTATACAAGATCACTTTCTGAATTGCTTCTAAACGTTTTTTTTTATTTTCAGACAACTTTTCAAATTTCAGTTTTAAATACTATAAAGACCTTGAATTAATCTTTTTATTAGTTTCAATTTAAGACTTATGACTACTATAAAAACCTTGAATTAATCTTTTTTGTTAATTCCAATATTGATGTGTTGAAAGTATACTTGTGTCAGTACTAAAGTATATATTACAGGTTAGTTAAGGTGTACATGATTGTGCACTTTTACTGACAGAACAAAAATTTGTCATAGTAATGGTACATGAAGGTGTACATAATGGTACACATGTACTGACAAATTTATCTTCAGACCTGCAGAACTGAAAACATATAATTGAAACACTAAACATAGAATTGAACATGCATTAGAAAAATAAAAATGGTAGCAATATTACTAAACAAAATAGACTAGTAGCATCCATTGTACAGAAAGGTGTACATAATGGTACACAGGTAAAAAGACAGGTAAGAAAACTGAAGTGCAGAGGAAGGTGTACATAATGGTACACATGTCCTGGCACTAATTATCCACACCAAAGAAAATTGAAAAATACATTACCAAAAATAAAAAACAAACACATAGAATCTTTTGAACAAATCAAACATAGAAAAAATCATCAAAGCATGGGGCAGGTAGCTTTGTTGTGGTGACCAAGGGTGAAGCACTTTGTACACATCATAGACCTCTTTTTATTCTCCAAAGCATTCTTCATATGCTGTGTTCTTCGTCTACCAGGTGGAGGAACAGGAATAGGAACAATAACCCTATCACTAGGATCATAAGCCTATGGCTTGTCATAATTGGGGATTGGCAAGATGATCTCCTGGTATGTCTTGTTGTAGCATTCAGTGGTGAAGTATGGCTCAACAAATGAATAGATGTCCTCCCTAGTAGCTTGAATGGCAGCACAAGCATGTGCACAAGGAAACCCATTAACTCGCCACCTGTGACATGTACATTTTCTGCAATAAATATACAGAATGAGACCAGGGAGATGCTACTTCATACAATCTTTCCATGGACTTAGTAACAATCCAAGTACGACCAATGTCGATGTTTTCCTTTAGTAAAGCCTCAAATGTGGGAGTGAGCCTAGTGTTGAAAGTTTCTAAACCTTCCATCCTTCTTGTAGAATTCATCTTCATAACCTTCAAACTAACTGTTGATGGTGGTTTTTAGCTTAGGGTTAAAATCGTAAAACCTTGCATCTGATGTGACGCCACTCTGTAAGTAAACAGAGCCATGAGTGTCAACCTCCCCACTGGCATATTTATTGAGCCGTTCAATATATTTACATGAAATTTATCCAGACTGGCGCATGTAGCAACCATCCCAGATGCTCTTTAAATTTTGGCGCCTTGGCTATATTACTTATTAATATAAGACTCACTGAGTACTTTTCCTGTGTTATGTTCCCCGACAGAATCCTTAATATTGGTATGGCTTGACGTATTTGTGTTCACTCGCAGCAGAGTAGCACGGATCTCCAAGTACCAAAGTTAAGGCCTTCGCACAAAATACTCAGTCAGAAAGCAGAGAATAAACCGAGCCGTGGAGTAAGAGCAACAATGAAGGAAGCGTGGCCATGGAATAGGCTATCCAGTGCCACTTGTCCACGCCCGATGCTACCCAACCGGACCTTATTCCTCGTCGACCACTCAGGTCGCTTTAAACTTGCCACACTCCCAATGAGTTGTGGTTGGGCCCATACTTGCCGACCCTATTTCTCATCGACCAATCAGGTCTCATTAAACCTGCCACGCGCACCAAAAAGGTGGCCACACCCGTGCTTGGACGGACCCTCCTTTTATCGACCAATCATGTTGCTCTAAACCTGCCACAACACTGAAAGAGGTGGAAATTGCGTCAAGTGGTCACCATGCCAAATCGGCTTCCCAAAGATTATACAAACAACTGAGAACGTTTGGTAAACAATTTTACTATGAGCTACATGCCAAAAGTTTCGTATGAATGTCTAGCATAACGTACTAAAAATTCAAATCAATCGGAGTAACAAGCTAAAAGATACAGCATAAAAGGCTAGCCAGGTCATGGCTGAAAACTGATAGAATCCCTCCTGAATTCTTCCTGGGTTTTACTGTCGGTTGTTTTCACCTCCTATACAAGCTCAAACCTAGATATTCCCTCGTAGGGAGATAGGAAATTCTTTTTTGATCAGAATAGAGGGGAGGACCATCAAAATCCGAGTTTGTACGAGAATTCTACAATGATTTTAGTGAGGGTACCACATCTGAATTTTCTGATTACGAAATTTCATGAGTTAACACAAAACAGAAGGTAGCCACAATCAACGGCTACCCTTTATCATGAGATGCAATCTCAGCCATCCAAGTTTTTCACCGAACTGACAGACTTGTGGAAACTTTTAGGCGACCAGCCACCTAGGTCTAGTGGCCACGGCTACGCCAGGCGCCACTTGAACTATCGTACCGATGGCATGCATAAACTATGCCATCCATTCGACCACGCCACTGGCATGCACGAACTATGCCAGCCATGCCGCAATTCCACTGGCGTGCGTTAAAGGCGCCACTGTACCGTTATCAGGCGCCAACAGAAGGTAGCCATAATCAATGGCTACCCTTCCTCATGAGATGCAATCTCATCTATACAAGTTCGCCACCGAACTGACAGACTTGTGGCAACTTTTAGGCGACCAACCACCTAAGTCTAGTGGCCACGGCTACGCTAGGCGCCACTTGCACCATCGTGCCGCTGGCATGCACAAGTTATGCCAGCCATTCCACCACGCCACTGGCATGCACAAACCATGCCAGTCATGCCGTAATGCCACTTGCGTGCGCCAAAACGCCACTGCGGCATTATCAGGCGCCAACAAAAGGTAGCCACAATAAACGACTACCCTTCCTCATGAGATGCGATTCTCAGCCATCGAAGTTTGCCACCGAGCTGGAAATATTGTGGCAAGTTCCAGGCGACCGGCCAGACGAGCCTAATAGCATCACATGCTACTTTGCAAGCCTTTCGATCTTAACTTGCCACACGTATCAAAGTGCTACATGTTTTGCACGAAAACACTCGAGACATAAAACATGTCATAAACTAGGGGATACTCATCAGGGTATTTGTCTGGCGGTTTACAGCGTGCGGCGTGCAATACGCTTGTTACAAGAAAGTGTCATAAAGCGGGGAAGTTAGTAATGGCAAGAAGTAATGGTATAAACGGATCATTCATTATGGAAACATAAATTCCTGGCGTTACACGTTAGTACACTCTTCCACCACTCAATCGTTTCCACTTCCTACGAGACCAGGGTACGTTTTATTGCGACTTGTATAAATAGGTTTCACCTATTTTCACCAAAAAAAAAAGAGTTTTGGTCGGAGAACAATACAGTATCCAGAAATCACTTGGTAGCTTTCCATTCTGCTAGCCACTTCTACTTTCTGATACAAGTCATAAACAACCACACCTTCAGAATCAACTATTCTGGTCTCAACACTTTCTTCGCTTCCCTCCCTTAGACCAACCCTTCTCCTTCAATTTGTGACAGAAGCAAGCCTGGAATGGCCATTTTTTTGGTTTAGGCCAGGATTGTACAAATTGATCTCTCGAATCAAAAGTACTCCCGTGCAGTGCATTGTTTAGGGTCTAGACTCGTTTCTCATCCATACACACAAAATTACCAAAACCGACAGAAGCAGTTTTCACCCTCAAACACTAACATAATAAAAACACAAAGATCAAAACATGATCTAGAAGGAATACAAATAAAACATGTTTACAACAATGTACATTTAAGGAAATCCATGTGTACAATAATGTACACAGTTGCGGAATCACAGATAAAACATGTGTACAAGTTTCTACAGATCAAGCAAATCCATGTGTGCAACAATGTTACATGTGTACAAGGGAAGATATACACATCAAATAAAAAATATATGAATGAAATACTAAACATAAAACTCAAAGTATCACATCAAGAAGAGCAAAAGCAGACAACTTTTTGAAATTAAGAATCCAGTTGTTGAACGACTCGGAAAGAGTTGAAGAGTGAGCACTGTATCTGCATACAGGGAAAAATGCGTTTGACCATTTTTCCTTTGGAATAGTCCTGATATAGTTAGCAACATGCCCACATCCAATTACATGCATGCCCCGCAAAGCTTCTTCAAAGTTAGCTACTGTGTAAGAGTAAGCAGCTTTGTAAAACAAATCAATAACGGCCTTCGAATTCACATTACCTGATCCAATGGGGAGATTTCACTTGATGTGGTAAAAGCAATAGCTGTGATATGAATTAGGAAATACTTTTGGAATGCCTTGCAAAAGTCCTTCTTCACAATCACTAAGGAAAACAATCTGACGAACATCGACAACTTCTCTAAGATTCTCCAGAAACCAAAACCAGTTTTCCTTGTTTTCAGAAGAAACAAGAGCAAAAGCAAATGGGTAAAAACCATTGTTTCCGTTGATACATGTTGCAGCCATCAAAGTACCCCTGAATCTACCAGTAACAAAAGTAGCGTCCAAGTAAATCATCGACCTGAGATACCTATAACTATGCTTGGAGGCACCGAAACAAATGAAGATCCTCTGAAATCTTTGAGTTGCATGATCAACTTCAAAATTCACATAGATATCAGAATTAGTTTGCTCAATTTCTTTGACATACCAAGTTAAATTGCTATACGACTTCTTGTCATCGCCAAACTGTTCTTCAAATACGACTTCTTTCCCTCTATGGGCATGGTGATACTTGATATTGGACCCATAAGTCTTCTTAAAAAGTGAATGATTTGTTTGGATTTTAGACTAGGATCCCCTATATATTGTCAGCGATCAAATGCTTGACTAACTTGGTTGTCACCCCAGGACTCTTCAACCTCAAACCAATACCATAGCTACAAAAAAAATATGGAATAAGTAATGTGCACCACAATGTACACCCAATAAAAACACAGACTAGGCAAGAATACGTAATTTACACCAAGAATATGCAATCTACAGAATGTGCCACTTAAAAAGCCTACAACAAGAAACGTGTACCACAATGTACACCTAAAACAAGTCTACATATAAAATCCTAAAAACAAGAGTTCGTAATGTGGACTAATATGAACACCACTAACATGTGAATAACATTAGAATCTTTCAGCACGAACCGAGAAATGTCACCATTGACAGGCCCAAAGTGAAACCTCCAACCAAAATCATTTTCTTGACACTTTGCAGTAAAACGAGTCTTGTCATTTTTAAGAATAATAATCTTGTGACCAATAGCCATCTTGTACTTATCAACAGCAAGTCTAACAACTTTAACACCACACATAAATTCTCTACCAACTTTGTCAAAAGCATATATCCATTCATCAATAATCAGAGGCTTGGCCTTGTCCGCGTCATGATCTACCACTCTTACCATCTTAGGACTTTCAGTTACACAAGAATTTGCAGTACTAGAACCAGAACTAGTGCTACAACCAAAATTAGAACGAGAAGTATGATTCCGAATGACATCAACATTCAAATAAAAATATTCATTCCCAATAAGAATAACGAGTGCAATTAAACCTTGCAGTTGTATATCACCTTGTATAAAAACTAATTGGTCATTATCCATATAGCTGAAACGTATACTCCCAGGAGACAAAGACCTCCAATGCTTGCATGTAAAATGCTTCAATTCATCTGCGGTTGTCGAAGTATTAACACGAAAAGCGGAAGAATGCTGACCATGATTCAAAATAGCATGAATGACCTTCTCAGACATATTTGATACCCCTACATATTACAAAAGAAATGATAATAAACATTTGAAGATTCAAATCACAATTTCAGACTAAAACTTCTCAAATAACATTTAATCGAAGCCAAAACATCAAATAGCAACCTAAACCAAATACTCCATAAATTAATCTCCAGAATGTAAATTACATCAAGTAACAATAAACCTAAATCAAATACTCCATCAATTAAGCTTTAGAATCCAAAACATCAAATAACAGTGTACATAAAAGTACATATTTAATCGAAGCCAAAACATCAAATAACAATAAACCTAAATCAAATACTCCATCAATTAAGCTTTAGAATCTTATTGGAACACATAATTGAATAAATCAGAAGCCTACGATCTAATATCAATTCGATTTCATATCATGCATCATAAAACTAAAATCATCATCAAATAACAGTAAACAAAAATCGTTTCACGAGAATCAAAAAGCTAATATGTAACAAATATCAAATCAAGATCATACAAACAATAAGATGTAATAGATCGAATTCATATCATCAACTCATAAACTCAGAAAAACTAAAAATCAGAAACAAACCTAAAAATTAGATGTAACAGATCGTACAACCAAAAGAAAACTAACTTGAAGTTGAATTCTGCTGCATAAACAATCAAATCCAACCTAACCTCTATGAATATGTTAAATCACCTCCGAAATTTATATCTGGATCGATCTATCTCCAAATCTGTCGTGAATCCAAATCTGAGATAAAAAATAACGATTTCAAAACACTTTCAAACTAACCTGAAGATGAATTCTACTGGAGAAACGATTGAAATCAGATTCATCGCACTCTCTCTGTCTAGCTCTCTCTCTATCTCGATCTCTCAATCTCAATCTCGGACTCAAAAATTCAAAATACACTGTTTATATGAAGAATCGGTGGAAGGTCAGTTCTGGTATTAAAGAAAATCGAAAATCGCTGGAACGTTACAGATTTGGACTAACTCGTCAACATTTGGATGAGACTGTAAAATACGGGACATTTTTGAATTAAAGCGTCCTGGACTTTGGGTGGATGGACTAGAACGTCCAAAGCCCACTAACTTTATGACTAAACATCAATTTCTTCGGGCAAAAAAAAGAGGGCATGTGACCAAGGAGGCGTGTATACGTGCTACCCAGCCAGTCGGCCGGCCCGAAACCACAAAATGTGTAAATACGCTACTACTTCGTTAACAAAGCAAACCCCCACCCTAAATTATACAGTCCCTTTTGCTGCTAAGCGACAACAACGGCCGAAGAACTACATATCAAGATCAAGATCCAGATCCCCAATTCCATCTAATTGTCTAAATTTGATTATATTGTTTACAAAACTAAAGTCGCCAAATCTGAAGTCGGATGCCCATAAACTGTTGATTGGAGACAGATCGGAACTAATTCTGAGATCAGATTAAATGGAAGAAGAATCTATTGTTGTTCGTGACTTGAGTAGCTTTAAGATGGCAGGGGTGATGTTGCTGATTAATGGACTGATTCTGATCAAGAAGAAGAAAGTTTTTGGTCATTTGTTGTTTGGTATGTGCGGCTTCGGAAATTTGTCACTAATGGGTTACTAGATTGGCCTGTCAACTCGCTCCCAGATTCAGATCTGTGTCTAGAGGTTACTAGATCGGACTGTCAACTGGCTCCCAAATTCAGATATGTGTCTAATGCGGACTAGAGTAAGTTCACAACACTGAGAATTTGATCATCCATTAGAATAGAATATAGTCTATTTACTGTGTATGTTTCTCTATTTTTTACTCGTCTATATATTTTTTTTTCTCATAAAAATCTCAACTATTTCATTCAGGTAGTGGAGAACATTCTGACACTTACTCATCCAGTTCCAGCTAATTTGACTCTATTAATGGACTGCTACAAAGAACATGAAAACGAAACTATAGAGGACTTGAAAGAGGGATATAGTGATTTCATGATGGATGAAAGACCCTTACAGCATTTGCTACTGCTTTTACATTACTAAGCTTTAATGTTGGTGACAGCAATAGAAAGGTAATCCAGTTCTTTGTTTTTTAACAGAAGACATAGATGTCATGCAAAATTTTAACAACACAGATCTTGCTAGAGTTGTGAAGTTAGTAGGTTAAGTTTAGTGTAAACATTCCTTGATACCAAATCACAGTTCACAAATCACAATATTCATTCATTGATCTAATATTGTAAACACTATAAGAATGTAATTCAGTGTTCGTAATATCACATAACTCTTATCCATGTTGCAATAGTACTGATATACTTTCTAGTTTCATTTGTAACGAGATTGTCGCTCTGAATAATTTGCTACAAGTTTGATATGCCTAAGTTCAATAATTCTCACCTCAAACTGGATTTGCAGAATTTACAATCGGGTTTGTTTGTATTGTGTTCAATTGCATTGATGTTACTTTCCCAGTATATATACAACCAACATTTGTTCAATACCTGAAGATGCACAGTACCTTTTTACTAGGGTAGGGTTTATTATGAAACCGCAAACTTATCATAGTTAACAGACAGAAGAACTGAATTGAAATTTCTTAGGTTGGTTGAAGGGCATAGAGTTTGGTGATTTAGGGACAGTATAAGCTTGAACACAAATAGGATTTATAACCTCGGAAAAAAGAATGAAAGAATTTCATTATGTTTACTTGATGTACGGAAATGTTTCTATGTTTTGGATTAAACTGAAGAAAGTAATATCAATACAAAGAGAGCAACGCGAGGACCAAGTAAATAATTTTTTTACTTGAAATTCTGCTTTTAAGTTCAAAGACACGAGCACAATTTTAATCCTTACCCTGGTGATAGATTCATCGTCAGTTTATTACATCTATTCAATTTAGACCAGGAGCTAACTACAGCATGCAAAAACTGAAAAATGTCTCATCTTTTGACAATTGAAATTGAGTTTTAATTAATAGAAAAAATATTAATCAATTGAAGACGTGGTGGTAGATATTGATGTACAGAGATATTTGGAATTATCTTTTCTCATATAACATATTTGCTATTGTTCAAGACTTACAGTCCAAGATATGTGGAATGATATTTCAGTTGATGTGAAATCAGTTTATACTTCAGTGGGGTTCTCTCGTTGAGCTTTGGCATACTCTTTTTTGTTTTAGTAATCAGATTACGAGTTGAACCTGAAAATCTTGGTTGATTTTGTATACGCACTGTCAAATGTTAATTAAATCATTGTTACTTAGTTTGATTTCCGGTTGAGTTTAATTGCCAAAAACATTGGGATTGTTATTAATGGCAAAAATTACATTTGAACGGTTTCATCCGAACTAATTTATGGGCTTTTCCGGGGATTTGTAGCTTTTGATTAGATTAACAGATAACAAGAGATTGTTTATGATATTGTGAGTATTTCAATTGCAGGATTTTGCAGTTTTGGATTTGCATCTAGGATTGGTCTTTTTCTTATCACATTTTCAATCAGAACAGGTATTCTCTCTCACTCTCTGATGAAAGAAAATCTACATATGTTTACATTATAGTTTTCAAATTTGTTAAAATGCATCAATGTTACATGTCAACTAAACTATAAAGTGGTTCTGTATCAGAAAGTACACAACAATTAGTATAACATTTGCAACAATTTGTGTGCATAGTTATCCTTCTAAGACGAACACCTAAAAGTTTTCTTGTTACATCATTAAAATATTATTTGATTTTTGTATCAGGTCTTTCTCATAGTGCAACCTAAAGAGAAGTAAGTTATGACCCCCGACCATCAAATCGCCGCCATAGGTCTTTGAAGTCTCGGTCTTTAGCCTTCTCCTCATTTTCCCGTACTGCTGCTTTGGTTGCTTCCAACTCCATCAAATTGCAGCAGCTCAGCTCTTCTAAGTTGGACAAGAAAGTTCCCCTCAAATCCCAAGGTATTGCAAAGTAATCTCACTTTTCTCCCTTTGTTATATTATCTTGTTATATCCGCGGTTCCTGGGATGTTGCTATCATCTGCCAAAACATTTGAACTCGAATACCACTTGAAAATGTTCTATGTTTCTTCAATTATCTTAGAATTCATAATGTGCTGTTTGTATCAAAATGTTAATTTCTAGATACTGGAATACGGTGAAGAAAGATTATTGAGGAATTGACGATTAGGGTAATCTGATGATGAATATGTTTTCGTCATTGGAGACGTGGTAGTGGATACTGATGTACAAGGGGCATTGGGAATATCTCATGTAATACCTTTTCTGTTGTTATAGACTTATAATCCAAGATATATATGGAATGATATTTCGGTTGATGTGAAATCAGTTTATACTCTAATGAGGTTCTCTCTTTGAGCTTTGGTATACTTTTTTTTTTCTACTCTGATATTGAAACGTTTTAGTTATCAGATTGTTGGTCGATCTTTGTTTATGCATTGCCAAATGTTAAGTAATCATCTGATTGCCAACTTTGGGATTGTTATTAATGGCAAAACTTACATTTGAAATGGTTTTGGTTTGGAGGTTTGTTTCCTACGAACTATTCGTAGCTTTTGATTGGATTAAGAGATATAAGAGATTATTTATGAGATTGTCAATATTTCAATTGCAGGATTTTGCAGTTTTTGAATCGCATCTAGGATTGGTCTTTTTTATCTCGTTTGCTGCATCTGTTTCAACCTCTTTGTTGGAGAGTTGTAAAGAAAAGGACACCAAACCCGTCAAGCAGCTCAAGGATTTTTTGCTTCGAGCATGTAAAGAAAAGGACATTGTAGGTGACTTGAGAATACTTTTGGGTGAGCAAGCACGGGATGTAGGACTCTTGGTCATCAAGCATGTGAATAATTTGCCTCCTGAGCTTCTGCCTCCACTTTATAATATACTCTTCAATGCAGTGGCACAGGCAGCGAAACATCAGGTTAGATGAGAATATCATTTGGGTTGTGCATGGTTTTGACATGGCTTCTTCTTCTTCACTTTTTAATGTATTTGACATCCCCAATAGCTAAGTCTTTGTTCAATTTTCTTTTGTAGCCAACTTATTTCAAAGTCAAGGTTTATCTACTGGTTACCCGAATTTACAAGGTATTTCTTTTCAACTCATTTACATGTATTTTCATAAGACGAATATTATGGATTTATTCGCTTAAACATTAGCTTTAAGTAAAAATGCTCTTTGTTTACCTTCATTCCGTTCTTCTTTTTATGTAGCCATTTGATGCCAATTGCCAAGCAACCGAAAGGTGTTCCAAAAAGTGATGGTGACACCCCAATAATATATGTATGGCCTGAGGATGAAGTTTTTCATAAGGTATGAGCCTGTTTTTTTGAAATATTGCAAACTGTAATTAGTTCTCTAAATATAATGTATTTAAAAAAAATCCCGATATTAATTGCAGCTAAGCTCATGGACCTTCTTCTTCCGTCTACGATCTCGGCCAACTGACGAGGTAAATTAATCTTGTCAAGATTTTCCTATTCCCTCCATTAAATTGTTTGATCCCTGTCCCTGTGTGTTTTTGTCATTAACCATTTTCTGTTTTTGCAGATGAAGAACTACAAACCCATGGGACTAGTCATGTCCCTAGAAGCAAAAAAAGTTCCCACTTTTCAGAAAGAGCCGCAATCTCTAATTAGTGAATCTTGAGGACATTAAAAGCAATGCTGTAGCTACGGTTTAATTGCGGACATTAAAAGCAATGGTGTAGCTGCTATCATTACTATAAGTATGTTTTAAGGCTTGTCAATAAGTGTTTGTCATTATGTTGGAAAACAAGTCTTTTTCATTAAGTGTTTTTCTACACATTATTTATACAAATATCATGTCAAGACAGACGTGATGTAAGAGCCACAAACAAAGATGCTCACATTGTGCAATGCAAATATGAACTCCCTGTTCCGCATTTCAGAAGGTTCAGGAAAATAGGTTGCCTGAAAATAGTCTGTTTTGATTTGATTCTCGTTTTTTTGTGTAATCTAATTGAAGGTTTTGGTTGTAGGGTTCTAATCTATCTGTTCGGATTGGAATTAGCGATTCATCTCCAAGGGTATCAGAGTTTCAGGTATAATCATCATTATCACAGTGGGCCTTTTTGATTTGTCTTGATTTTGTTTTGTATGTAAGAAATCAATCACTCTCAAACTACTAAAAATTAAGAACGGTGGTCCATTCTGATTTGGTTTTGTCTTGATTTTATTTTTATTTTTGGATTCAAGTATCACTGGTTATTAGTTATTAATTTTGAATGAATTTGTTGATTAAAATGGTGATTACTGATTATTATTAGTAGAATATATTGAGTGGGAATTTGGAGTTTGGCTTTTTGAGATCTAATTCTTTTTGTTCTTGGAACTACATAGAGAAAAGAATTTGAATCCATATTGCTATATCAAATCTGTTTCTTTACTACATAATTGTAGTTTTGATTATTTTTTTGTTTGATGAAGTCCGAATTTACAGTGGCAAAAATTACATGAGTGATGATTAGGGTGTAAACCAAATCCATATCTAGGTTCAAGTAAGCCATTGCAGATGTAGCATAGGTTCCGATGATAAGTATTGAGTCCACGTAACCCCAATTTTCGTAGCTAGTTTATCTAAATCATTCTAGTTGATCATTTGGGATCAGTAATTATTTATTTTCTTAAATTGAAAAACCTAATTAGAAGGAGATGCTTGCTACCTACAAAAGCCAGGTCGATAGATGTCAGCGGTATTCAAACCCCAGGCCTACTGGTATAACCATCAATTGACTGATCAGCTCAACTGTTCAGCACCTGCTTTTGTATCAGTAATTCGCTAAAACTTGGATTGGATACTTGGCTTTACCATGCCTTGTGCAAATAGTTTGTGAAATTTGTAGTTATGTTCAGGGAATATGGAAATGTGATTGTGTGGTGCAGTTTTATGTAGTACTGAGTTCCCAATGCTATGATGCACTTTTATTTACTCTTGGGTTCGTTCCCATTGCTATGTTGCTGATGTATTCTTGTTTTGCTTTTTGTCAGAGACAATCTGCGGTTTGAGAAGAAATCATGTTTTCCACTTTTGTCCTTGAATTTAAATACCAAGAGCTTGAAATCAAGAAATTCTTTAAGAGCATGCATGTCTGTACAACAAGTGAATGTACCAAAGGTTTCGGTATCACCTTTAGAACTAGAGGATCATCTAGACCCACCTCTCAATCTGCGCAAACCTAAGGAGCCTTATACTGCAACAATTGTTTGTGGAAAGGATCGTTGGTCCAAAAGCTCCTGGAGAGACTTGCCATGTGGTGATCGATCATGGTGGTAATGCTCCTTACTGGGAAGGACAAAGTTATGGTGTTATACCACCTGTAAGTAATCTATACTTGTGTTGCTAAAACTAAATTTGTCAGCTTTCAACATCTCCTTGTGACCCTGTTTCAAAAATAATGTTACTTTTGCATCTCTTTTGTTATGATTGTTTGAGCAATGTTTAACACACTCAATATAGGCTTACTACGCAAGACTTCAACAATTGCTTATTTTTCTTTGCTAGAACGGTTAGCTAAGGATTTTGTATCTGTGGGTTTTTATATTTTGATGGGGAAAACCCAAAGAAATCAGGAAATCCTCACAACGTTCGCCTCTACTCAATTGCATCTACCAGGTTTGGAGATTCTTTGGAAAGACTGCCAGTTTATGTGTCCGTCGTGCTGTATATTACGACCCTGAGACTGGAAAGGAAGATCACTCTAAAAATGGAGTTTGTAGCAACTTCCTTTGCAACTCAAAGCCAGGAGACAAAGTTCAAAGTCACAGGTAGAGTAATGGAGTACCTATACCTGTTCATTTGTTTGGAATAGTAAATTACCATACTAAACACCTGCTTTAACTAATGCTGCTTTATACAAGATTATGATATGATACAGATTCGTTTGTAGAATATCATTACTACTGTCTTGAAATGGTTATATTTGTAATTTTATATGCTGTTGCCCATGGAAAAATCATCTAAACTAAAGCTTTAACTTTCTGACAGGTCCTTCTGGCAAAATAATGCTTTTACCCACAGATATGGCTCCATATAGAGGATACCTGCGTCGCATGTTCATGGAATCCGTCCCCACGTATAAGTTTGGTGGACTTGCATGGCTTTTCCTTGGTGTGGCCAACTCTGATAGTCTTCTGTACGATGAAGAATTTTCGAAGTACCAGAGAGATTACCCAGATAACTTCCGATTTGACCGTGCCCTCCGCAGAGAACAGAAGAATAAAACAGGCGGAAAGATGTACGTTCAAGATAAGATGGAGGAGTACAGTGATGGAGTTTTTAAGCTCTTAGATGAAGGTGCTCATATATATTTCTGCGGGTTGAAAGGTATGACTCCTGGAATCCAAGACACACTAAAAAGAGTTGCTGAGCAGAGAGGTGAAAACTGGGAAACAAAACCCTCGCAACTGAAAAAGAATAAGCAGTGGCATGTGGAGGTATATTAGACATTCTAAATGGTATTTAAGCTCGTCGATGGATTTGTAGGAACCATATGATTATTTTTACCTTGTTTCTATGGATTTGTATCATCTCTGCATTTTATAGCAACCAAGGATATTACTACAGTCAGCTGCACCAATAAATACCACAGCAGCTGAAACATAAATGCACCTACCTAAAACACAAGATGCACATCAGTATAACAACCTGTATTAAGCTTGGATTTCCCATTTTAGCTTGGTTTCTGAAAATTCAAGGAACTATTAATATAAGCATTCGTTGATTATGAAAGTGCAGGAGATATGTTTGATGATTATGAAACCTGCGTTAAACTTCTTATCAAATTGATGGAGGAAAGTTCAGGGTTTGCGGTTGCAGTGTGTGATAAAGAGTATTTCTATTACTATGCAGCGCAGATAAAAGCCAAGATGCTTTGTAGCTTTTCTACCATGTTTTTAGCAATTTTTAATCGGTTGGGCCAACAAAGTGTAGATTGGTTGAAGGAAGAGAAAGCTGCACCTGAGGTTCTTCTTTCGGAATCTGAGGAGTCTATTAAACGTTTGGACAGAAACGTGAAGATGATGGATGACAATCTTCAGAGTGATATAAATAAACTAAAGGAAGGACGTCTCCAATATCTCCAGAGTTTCCTCCATGAATTTCACCGAACTCAGAATGAAATCCAGGCTTACCTTGATGCAAACAAGGAAGATGAGAATGCTCACAGAAGACGTATGCAAATAGAAGACCATCTCCTACGTCTCAATAGATTATACGAAGATGTCAAGAATACAATCTCTCACGTGCAAGTCGACTTGCGTTCATTGACTAAACTTGCCCGTTCTTGTAATCAGACATTGGGGACTCTAGAGGAAACAATCCCAATGCTGGAAACTAATTTCTTTGAACTTGTGCGTAGAAGCGAGAATGATGTTTCAAAGAAGTGGTTGGAGGCAACACGTTACATGGACGAGCATCCCCTAGTCCGGAGAGAGAAGGAATTAGATGAGAAAGCAAGAGCTGATCGTGATATGCAGTGGGAGCAGACTAAGCTCTCTTCCGGGCTCCTCCATTAGAACTATGGATGTGCTTTGTAAGGTCTTTAACCATAATTGCGCCTTTGTTGGAACAAAGGCCAGTTTCTGACTCCTGCAACTCAACTTTCTGAATATTACTGTGTTGGACTATAATTATCTGCACTAGTAGTTGTCCTAAACCAATATAGAAATTACAAAGAGTTCTTGTTTGTTTGCTTACCAACTAGGTACATGAGATGTCTCATAGTTAATCATGCTCTTTGTCGCCTTTTACCTGCATATATATGCTCTTTGTTTGCTTACCGACCATATATTATTGAACAAATATCATTGGTTAACAATAAAGCACACGGATCACTATTTTTGTGTAAAGTATATAAACTAACAACCTTGGTCAAGAAGCAAAGTTTAACAAATACAGTGTCAAGTCATTGGTGCATTTTGTGCAACAAACTTGCAGAATTTAAAGGCCGTGGGATAAGCGAAAAAGCTTGAACAATAAAAACTTTCAAAAGTCCAAATTGAACTTCTTCTAGTTAATAGAAGATAATGTCCCCCTCAACCGGTTACTCTTACTACTACCACCCTTCTCCCCATGGACGTATAATGGATGCGTAAAACTGGATGTAGCCACTGCGGAACGCTCCCAATTCTTCACTTTGAATTTCCCAGCACTGGTATTATTAGAAGGTCCAGCTTCATCACTTTCTACCTTCTTTTTTCCTTTTAGATCAGATTCTTCGTCTCCATAGTAACCCAAATTCTTAGCTTGATCTTCTCCACTACTACTACCATAACTGCAACTATAATCTCTTGTACCCTCACTTGATGAAGTATATGTCTTGTCATCGTACAATGGAAGAACAGATTTTGATACCGACTTATTGCATTTATCTCTACCCAAGCTATACGTTGTCGAGAGTTTCCGTTCTATAACATCTCTTTCTTTAACGAAGTCTCCTAACATCTCCCTTACCTCGTGTGTCGAGGCTTCTTCTGCTGCTGCCTCCTGCTCTAGCGCAATAATTGCCCGGTCAAATACCTTTTTCTTCATCCAGAGAAAACGCTGAAATATATAAATCAATTCATGACTCACCCTGTGTATATGATTTTCAATATATATATATACCTTTTTCACTGTACTATGTATATGATTTTCAATTCATGACTCACCCTCTTCTCTAGAAATCTTCCGAGGTTTTGGTTTTTGAGTTTTTCCTTTCCCCAAAATATGCAGCAGAAACGGACGGCACATAGCATTATTATCAAAACAAGAGACTCAAATAACAGAATTAGTAGCATTGTTCTTTCGTTCCCTGTGTAATTAATGCTGAGATGCTTAGGCTTTGCTAGGGAGCAGCTCGACGTAAGCTTCTGACCTGGTTACATATGAAAGAAGAGATAATCACATATCAAGCATGCATGTCCTAGTTTTATGTCATATGCAAAAACAAAAAAAGAGACTTACGTGTTGTGCGGCATCGCAGATGGTTGCCCGTATCTGCACAGCAGAAAAACATGGTCCAAAATGTTAATCGCAATTTTAAAGATACCGGTTTATGTAAAAGAATTTTTTATTGGTAAAACAAACTTACTTCCTGCAGTAACAAAAGCAAGAAGAATTCTCTCATCCATTGTGAAGTGTTGTAGAATGCTTTCATTCAAGAAGGATGCGAATTCGCCTGATACATGTAGTCTGACAATTAAAATCCGAATTTAAGTGCTATTCCTAAACAGAATGCGATGATCAACTCTTGTTGCCAGAACAAGAATGACATACCAGTATAAGTTCCTGACCAGTATACAGATCCAGTAGCTGGCACTAACATAGTAAATGCAACATTTTTGGGTTTCATTGCAGAAATGTAAGTGAAATCACCAATAGTGCGACTAATTTTTCCCTCCATAACAGTTTGAGAAAAATAGATTGCATATCCAGAGCAATGTAGGAGTGGACTAACTAGAGCAACTGAATCAGGAACATTTGTTTTCGGAAATTTCCTAAGATCTCCAGAAGTTGAAAATGAGTACATGAAACCATCCAGTGAACCGATGGATATCCAACCTGTTGCATAGAGGAGTATATACGAAAGTGTTTTTGTTAATTCAACTATTAACATACTATAACTTAGAAATTCGAGAAGAGTCATAGCTAGTTACCGTTGGAATCGACTATTGGAGAGCAATCTATTGTACTTAGAGGGCCAATATTCTTCTGCCACAAAATATTTCCGGTGAAAACATCTAATGCCAACAATAGAGCCTTAACAGGGAAAGTAACATACAAAAGACCATTGTTCCCTGGGGTTATTGTGACAGGTTTATCAAATTCACTTAAATCCCGAATCCATTTGAATTGAGGATTTCCAATTGCCAATGCGTAGAGCTCCCCGTAAGTGTTAGAAATCTACAAAAAGCACCCATATAACCTACCAAACTGATAAGCATGCACAACTACGTGTGGAAGTGGTGTAGTAATTAGTGATCTTACATAAACACTAGCTTCGCATTGATCAACAACAGGAGTTGAAGTAAAATGACAATCTGTAACATTTCTTTTGCAGCCTAGACGGTAACCAGATCTATAAAGAACAGGTCCTGCACTCCATAATCTTTGACCCAGCAGCGTGTACGCAAATAGTCCTCGGTTTTCAACGGTGATAAACATCAGTGAACTTATAACACTTACTGCCATCCCAGCAATTTTATTTGATCCTTCTGTGGTTAACATATCACCAAAGAATATTTCGAATGTAGATTCAGGATTCCGAACACTTGGAGGATTGATTTTCAAAATTTTGTTTTCCGCCACCAAATATATCTGACAAAAAAATAAAATAAAATGCAAAACCACAAAAAAATTGTGAGAAAATAAAAGAAGACAGCTATCTACAAATGAACGAAATTGTATATACCTTTCCGAACTCATCTTGAATTGGAGGTATATCAACATAGCATGTAAAATTTATATGCACACTCCAGGCTATAGAACCATTGCTTTCAAAAGCAAAAAAGTTTCGATCTGAACACGTATAAATCCTTCCATTATCTCCAACAAGTGGCTTCGAAAGCCGGTGAGTCGTCTTTCTTGTAGGCTCTTGAGCGGAAAACACAAAGACATACGTGCTAGTCAGCAAAACTCTCATGAGCAATGTAAAAAGTAATAAAGACACGAGTCATCTAATTGTTTACAATTTCTTACAAACAATAATCGTCGACGGATTAATTAGCACTAAAATTGTTCCAAAGAAGGCTAAAATGGTACAGTTTCTATACATGTTAATGCATTCAAACTGAACCATAAATCACATTTGAGACAAGGACAGAGAGAGTTGTTACCTCCAAGAAATTTCAGGGCATCAGGTGATTGACAAATGACAAAAATTGCTCGGAAAGGAAAGAGGAGAAGAAGAATTAAGGGTGCCATTGGAGGAGAAAAATGGTTAGAAGAGGTTATAATGACTGATAGTGTTTAAAAGTATCTCCTCCGGTAAGTTTTTAAACGGTTATTTTAACTACCTTGATTATGGAGGGAAGGATCATTTTGTACCCCATATTGGCCACAATATCCATACGTAACCAAGGCTTGAAAAACATGTCACGACTCAGGTCACGGCAACTGGGTGTGTCCGTTATAACGCGTTTTGACGAGTGTGAGCACGTTTCGGACGAAAAACGCATTATTTAGGGGAAAAAACGTGTTTTTTATACGTTATTTGTAAAATAACATGCGTTATAATGGTTAAATAGAAAATAAAAAAGAATTATAGTTAGAAATTCCTATCTAACAGTTACAACGAGCGTGAAAACAATTATAACGGATCTAATAACGTTGTTATAACGTTTTCTATACATCATTATTTTATTTTTAAGATATTACATTACAATTTTTTTAATCTTTAATTTAAAATATAAATTATTGTAAGAAAATATTTTTATATTCTTTTTTTATAACTGACGTGAAAACGGAAAAAATGTTCTAAAAGATTTGCGTTAAAATATTATTTAGAAGGATAAACGTAAAATTCAATTTTAGAAAAACAATTATAACATGAGTGAAAACAGTTTTAACGGGTCTAAATAACGCCATTATTTCCTATTTATCGGTAATATATAGACATGGATGTCGATGACCTTCACAAACACGCTACATAGGCGTGACTGTTTAACGACGATTTTTTTCGGAAATAACGATCGTTTTACAAACCTTGTACGTACCCCAATGAGTACATGAACCCCTTTCTCCACTTCCCATGGTATAAGAAATGCAGGATGGTCGTCGTGGGCATCCCTCCATGCTTTTATAAGCAAATTTGGATTTTTATTTTATCTTTTTATATATCAAACTAACTGTTATTGGGCCTACATCCCATGGATGTGCGGCCCAAAAATATACCTAGGGCTCCCCTTTCATGTATATAAAGAATACTATATCCATGTAACCCTATTACTCTGATGATAGAAAGCTTCTCTCTACCTCTTTATCTTTCCTATATTTCCATTTCAATACGTTATCAGCATGAAGCTATACCGCAAAGCTAGATTGGATCGGTTGATTTTTGTTTTTTTTTTTCCCAAATGGATGATTTAGATCAATGCGGTTATGTAACTAGTACACCGTTGCCACGGTGGGAGGGTCGACCGAAGAAGAATCTGAAGATGAGATTTTTCTGCGACTACGTTCGTCCCGTTTCAGGAAAAGTGATATTTCCGCTCCGTTTCAGAAAAAGTAATATTAGTCGATTCATAAACCAAGATATGGTTGCATAATGTGTTATGCATCCTTTGTGGTGGTTTACATAATGGTTATGCATTCAATTTTCGAGAATCGTGCTTAAAGTGAAAGTATCACTTTTCTTGAAACAAAGGGAGTACATCGTTTTATTGGCTGCTACGGAAAATTAGTTGATGCATAAACCAAAATATGGCTATATAAAGTATTATGTATCCTTTTGTGGTGATTTGCGTAACAGATATACATTTAATTTTCTAAAATTGTGCCTAAAATGATAAATATCGTTGTTTGTACTCATTGCGTAGATTTTTTTATAAACTTTCCAACGAGCTAAAATTTGTAAATTCCAAAGCACGGATTTTTATATATGTTATATTAAAGTTTTCTTTCCAATTATACCCCTGAAAAGATAGGACACATAAGGAAAAATAAGATACATAGGGAATTACGTGAAAAGGCTTCACCAAAAAAAGCCTCACCAAATCCAATCTTTTTATAAAATTGGACATTTGTGTTAGGTTTCATTTTACAAAAACGTGGTCATAAAAGGGACTCCCTCCCTTCAGCCTACAGGCCTTCCAGTCGGTCGGCCCAATTATCATGAGACAAAGATGTATTTTTTCTCCCGGTAGTAATGATACCAAAGTATAGGTATCAATTGAATATGGGATGAAGCTAAGATGTAATTTTAGCTCTCACCGATGAGTTGGGAATGAATATTCTTGCCGGTATTGGTACAAGCAATACAGTGCTGGTACCATAGTAGCAACCAATTTTCATGGGAAGGTCATACTTTACGCATCAATTTTAATGATAAGAAGAACTTTGCCTGACCCATTTACTATTTATTTGAATTAGATTCAATGTCTGTGCTTATGGAATGAAAAGTATATCATTCCACTACATCGCTAGAACCGGCGTTGTTGCGAATTTTCCGTTGTTAATTACTGTTGGTAAACTGTCGCAACGGTATATAACTGTTGCTAAATTCGCAATGCAAAATTCTGTTGCGAATACAACTGCCAAGTATTCATGCATATGAAGCGCGCGTGTGGCCAGGAACACTATGACTTGTTTTTACTCCCAAGTCAAAGTTTGGTGAAGTCCTCTCGTTTTTTTTCCACCCTTCATACTTATCTGCTTTATCTTTCCTTCTTCAAAGCTTCCTTCTCATTTCTCAGCCACAGAAGGTTCATATCCTCTCTTTCATTCTGGATCTGCAGCTCTGAAGAACCTTAGTTATCTTTGGAAAATCACAACTCAAGTCTCACGATTTAATTCCAATCAACTCTCACGATTTGTTTCTCTATCAGATTTAATTGTTTTTTCTCTCTCCAGATTTAATTGATGTGTGTTTTTTTTTACAAACCCCAACAACATCTTTTTTGCTGCTTCTCTGTCTGGACATGAGTTTCAATTCCAGTTTGAAGTTGGGTTCCACTTCGTTGTCTTTCTGTCGATTCCAAATCGGAAGATTTGAGTTTTAATTGAGTGATTCATAGAAGTCCCGCAGCTTGATTAATCGAGGTGGGAGGTGACGGTGTTGCTATTGATTGAGTTATAGGAGAAAAAAGAAATTAGGGTTTTTGTCTTGGGAGGAAAAAATCAAGAGTAGATGTAGAATCAGTTGAGAACCCTGGTGATTTATGTTGGTGGTTCTAAATCTAGTGTCGATTCAAACTCAGGAGGTTGAAGAAAACGTAAATTAGGGGTTTCTGTTTGATGATTAATTCATGTAAATTTCAATTGATAAGCTGAATTTTAGTGATGGTTTTTATTTAAGCATGAGGAAGGATATTTGCATGTAATTTGATTTTTATTTTACAGAAATTAGGGTTCTTGGTAGTATTTGAATTGGGTGCAGAAATCGGAGATGAGTATTGAGTTAATTAGACGAATTAGGTTGAGATTATAGGTGACATAAAGTCTCAGGTGGTGAATTGTTATCTTAGTTATATTTGATTTACTCTTGAAAATTTCTGAACGATACAGAGGCAGGGGAGATGAATCTGATTCTTGGATTGATAGTAATTGATATGGACTGAATTGGAGAGTGTATTTCAAGTAGGCATGGGTACTGTGAGATGTTGAGGTTGCTATGACTGTATTGTGATGATTATTGCTTTATGTATGTTATTTATTGTGATGAACCGTCTTTATTGATGTAACCGAGCAGGTAGGAAAAGAATAGCTGCTGCGGATAGAGTTTGCAGAGGAGGGAAGAAAGCTTCCTCCTAAAGGAAGTTCACAAGTCTGTGATTTAAATGTTATCACCCCTGGAACTGAATTTATGCATGTTTTGTCAGTTACACTGCAGTACCACATTCATCTCAGACTAAAAAATGATCCCGGGTGGAGATCAGTTAAGGTATGTCTTATGTCTGTTGTCTGCTTTGTTGTTCGTCTGTCTTACCTAACATAGATTAGTCAAGATCAAATTATTTTCTCATAATGTATTTCTTCTTGTAGGTTATCCTTTCTGATGCTAATGTTCCCGGTGAAGGGGAACACAAAATTATGTCTTATGTTCGTCTGCAAAGAAACCATCCTGGTTTGGACCCAAATACCCGTCACTGCCTCTATGGTTTAGTAAGTATTTTTTTTTCATAGTTGTAAAGATTGCTTCAGTTTGATGGAAATTTTTTATATTTATTTTAAAATTTAAGCATTTGTTGTGAGGCATCTGCTGCTTATAACATGTTTTTCTAATACAAACACTTGCTATGGTGTTATGTTACAGGATGTTAGATGAAAAGCAGGTACACTTCTGTAACAGCGAAGAAGCCATACCAGGTCAGTCTTGAATTCAATCTGGTCTACAAGTCCTCATTGGATGTTATCTTTGCATATTTAATGGTGGCTTTCTACTTGTTATCCTTAGTTCCATTTACCATGTTGCAGTTCGTAAACATCTGGACACTTCAAGAGTACTTGGATTACGAGATGAAAATTCCTAATCTACCATTTGAGATTGACCTTGAACGTCTTGTGGACAACTTCATTTTTATATGTTTCTTTGTTGGAAATGATCTTCTGCCTCATATGCCCACGCTGGAAATTCGAGAGGTATGTTTTGTCACCCTATTAAGTTAGCTTGATGACTCCTGGTTTTATTTGAAATATATGTTGTATTTACTCTAGAGGAAATTGTAAGAAAGCTTTATGAGGCAGGTTTTTGCTGAAACATTATTTAAACTATTCCATGTTGTCTGGTTGATTGATATTCAGGGTGCCATCAACTTTCTGATTGCTGTCTATAAGAAAGAGTTTTGGGAAATGAAGGGGTATATAACCAACTCTAGCAAGGTACTTTAGCTTTGACGACTTTTTTTCTTCTCATTATTGGTAATTGGATTTGCCTCATTAAGTATACTTACTATAACGTTCTGGAATTAAGTAGTGGGACTGATCTTATCTTTTGATTTCACTGCTCTCTAGCTTGATTTGAGAAAGGTTGAACACTTCATTCAGGCAGTGGGGTCTTTTGAGGATGTATTTTCACCAAAAGAGCTAGACTTCATCAGTTTTTTACTTTTTTCTGAACTCTTGAGATTATTCGAATGCTGGTCTCTGAAATTCAGGCATTGGCATTTTGATGTGCCAGATAGAAAATAACTTAGGTTCAACTTGTAATTAATAAACTGAAGAACAACCTACACCTTAATTTTCAGTATATGCTTATCATATTGAGTTCAAATGGATATTAATCTTCAGTATATAATCTCTTTTGAGGTAATATGATGTTCGTGATGTTGTTATGGGATTATGATGTTGCTGGCCTTTCTCTGGTAAGTCTCTGTTGTGATCTTCATTATTTCCATGAAGCCATTGGGTCTGGTGGGTCTTCATAATTCAACAATTTCCTAATTCTTTCATATTTGTGTAATTGGCAGTTTCAGTACGTCTATTAACAACAAAAGATGACGATAGATTCAGGTAATTTACTCTTAGATTTTTTTGTGTCAATATGTTGTCATATTTATATGTGATGTATGAGTAATTTTAACACTCTTAAAGTTTCGTCGGAATCATCAAAAGCCTATGTCCTGCGCTGTCTGGGTCCCCATTCTGCACTGACTTGTGAATTTCCAATTCCCTTTGTTGTCCTTCAACATGATGCAGATACACTCACAACAGCAGTAGTTTCTGAATGTTCATGATCAACAACTACTCTGAAACGAAGGTAAACAAATTTTTATTTGAAAGCTTTCGTCTATAAGTCATAATCTTATAATGCCAGACCTTGCAAACCAGAATTTAGCTGATTGAACAATCATTTCATTCACTAGTATATATATCCATGGTGTTCATTATCTTATTCTCAGACACTATCATACGGTATGGGCTTTTACTAAATGCTGTTTAAAAATTCACACCAAACCCTTCGATTGTAGCTATTCCTTTGGATTAGGTAAACAATTCTGAACATGATACTATTTGCTTGTGCAATTGTATGGTATTGAGGTTGGATTTTAGGAGTGTATTATTGCTCTCTTATTCTCATATGCGTCTCTCTGAACTAACTTCATTATCAAGGCTTCTAGGTATTATTACTACATTTTGATAAGTGAACTGCAATGGAAATTTAAAGTTTGTTCTAAGCCTCCTACAACCATACATCTCAATTTCAGTTCACTTATAGTAGAGTAGAGTAGTGGAAGAAAGAGTTCTCATTGCCCTCTCATATGATGTTCTCTTCTACATACATCTCCATTTAATTCACTTATAGCAGAGTTTGTTGATATTTGCTTTACATGGTTTTGACTTGTCTCTGTGGATTATACAAAATCTAGGGTTTAGTCTTTTGTTTGTGACCTCATTACTGAAACATCAAATTGGTTATTATGCAGGTATTTTGGTTCAAGTCAAAAAGCAGTACTCTGATGATATTTTAGCAGCAGCTGAATCTATGTATAATTTGCTGAGGAAATTGGTTAAGCAAGCCGAGTCTTGTGATACTTCTGGTGGTATTTTAGTCTTTCTTTCCCTATTTTTCAATGCCTCTGTCAGTTGACACAAACTAGGTTACTCATCCGTTTATGAACATCTACATAGGTCGGATATTGTATGTCAGTCACAAAATTTTAGGTTTAATAAGTTTAGGCCTATTTTGCGTTTCCTCCCTTGCCAAGATTCCTAATTAGCGTTTCCTCCCCAAAAAGATTGAAAATAGTGTTGCCTCCCCTCGTTAGCTTTTCCATCCACTGCTCGGTTAGCTGAGTCAGCACATGTTCACGAGTGGCAAAAACTGTACGTGTGTCCCATGTGTTACCAAAAATACCTCCTCCTTTTTCAAGTGATTAAACCCAAATCTTTTTCTGAAACTAGTACTGTGAAATTTGACAGATGCCATCGGCAACAAACGCAATCCCAGTTCATCGGCTTTTCACCTCACTAGCGCCTTTCTGCCATTCTCAGTATCATATTCTATCATTCTCCATCTCAGAAACACCATCAGTTTCTTGTCTCTGAATCCATCTAAAACCCCATCTCAGTTACCAATCTCAAATTATTATCAAACCCTAACTTTTCTGCTACCCATCACTGATAACCATTCAATTACGATAACCCATTCATCCTTGGACCATGAATCTTCAATCGAGGCACAGTAAAACCTAGATCTAACAGTCAACATCCGGTGAATTATAGATTAGCCCGTTCTTCCATCTTCTCGAGCTCCTTATTTCCTCTGAATTTAATGGATTTCACTTCTCCATCTTCTGTATTCTTCACTCGAGCATCAGCAGAAGCAATTTAAGCGATACAAACCCTTAATTCTCTACGCAACCATCTCCCTCTGCGTCTCTGTGTTATTTCAGGTGCAATTTTAGCAACAAACCAATCTCGACATCATCTCAATCTCGGAGAACCAAATTTGAACTGAAACATCTCAATCTCGGTTGCATCTCAATCTTGGCAGCATTTCAATATCAACACCTGATTTTAGTTGAACTGAAACATCACAATTTCTTACTACTTCCCTCAATCGAAATTCAATTTCATTAATTAGTAAAAATAAAAAACCCAAATTTTTAAGGTTTCTCGGAAATTTAATTTCAAAGACATATTCTTCTGAAATTTCAATGTGTTTGTTTCTTGGAAATAATATGTACTGAATCATTGAATTGGTTGTAAGAAATTGATTATAGAAAGAGGGGATCTCATCTGTTCAATTGGAAGAAACTGGAATGATGATTCCATGACATCGATGGGGGTTTATTTGGTGTTACACGATAGATGAAGAAGATGATTGAATGAATTAGAAGATGGGTATGTTGGGGTTATCTCAATGGGTTTGCGGATGGAGAAACGACTTTGAGATCATGAAGGTTCTTGTGTTTACCACAGATGGTTGGGTTTGAAGTGAGTAATGGGGTTTATGACTGAAACTGGTAGCAAATTGGTTTTGTGTGGATACTATACAATGATGTGTATGCTCGAAAAAGGGAGTTGTGGTTTTGATTGTTTCTCATATTGAAAATTGAGATGCTGCCGAGTGAAACTGATGATGAATTATGAAAATCAGGAAAAGAAAACAGTGAGGATGTTGTTGCTGTGATACGATCTAGTCTAGGGTTTTTTGGGAAGGACGGAAAACGTGTGTACATTTTTTTGATATGTGTGCACATGTGTTGACTCAGCTAACCGAACAGTGGATGGAAAAGCTAACGAGGGGAGGAAACACTAATTTCAATCTTTTTGGGGAGAAACGCTAATTAGCTATCTTGGCAGGGAAGGAAACACAAAATAGCCCATAAGTTTACTTGTATACATTTATATCAATTTAAAAATCCTTTCTTTTATAATATTATAGTGGGGATTCTCACCAAGATTTTCAACAATACAGTTTTGCATCGTCTTTGTAGTTTGTATATCCGTGTGGATGGTGAATATGGGAAACTAGGTAAGTGCATGGGGGAAAATGCGGGGGAAATGAATTTTGACTAGGTCAATAAACATAGACTTGACCTTTTTTTTTGTTTCAAAAAATTAGCAACGTCGATACTCTGTTGTTAAATTAGAACCAGAACCAACAATATCTAGTTCCGGGTAAGGGTATTCCTGTAATTAGCAACAGATTAGCAACAACAAGCGGTTGTTTAATAAAACATTTAGCAACGGCAAGCGCCACTGTGAATTGCCGTTGCTGACCGAGATTAGTAGCTTATGCCGTTGCAAAAAATTGCGACACCGTCTTTAGCAACGACAGAGCATGTTGCGACCCCGTTTAGCAATAACTATGTTGGTTGCGACCCCGCTTAGCAACAACTATGTCGGTTGCGACCCCGTTTAGCAACATATATGTTAGTTGCTAATACTTTAAAATGGGGTAGTGTTCCCACGAGACATAAATTCTCTATAGCACTTGAGATATATACGGATGAAAAATATATCATTCCCCCTGAAACGTAACATATATTCGCTCTAAAGTATTTGAGTTGAATATCACTTTTGTTACTAATAAAGCCACACCATTTATTTAATATCTCAAGACCCAATGTCTAACAGATAGTGGTTTCCATCCCACCATCTTAAGGAATTTAAACTAGTTGTTGAACTATTTTTCTTATAATATGACTACGAGAATTAGATCATCGAGCGCAACACTGCTCAAAAATTTGTTTTCAAGATTGAACAATGACGTCACAAAATCTCCACTTGTACCGAGAGATAATCACACCTTGTTAAATTCCAAAGTAACCCATGCAAATGGATATCATGTGGAACCTCACAATGATGAGAATGTAATTGATTGCATCTTTTGTAGTCTCTAATGTATTTGGAAGGAAACATATTTTATAGAAACTAATGAGTCAATCTAGTGAAATGTAAATCACTATTGTATTTGGATTATTGAATCCATATTTGACCCCGACGATGAAATGTTGGGAATTGACTCATACATGCTTTGACATAACCGTAAAGCAACTTTAGTTGTGAAATGATGTTTCGTTTTGAAAGGACTCATACTTACATCATCGTGCTTGAGTGAACGAGACAACGGGAGAAAAAGATTGACATAATGCAAAGTTACAACATACCTCTCAATAACTGTTTTCTAAAGTACTAGATAAATAACACCCCCTATTATGCTTTTAAGTAATAAAGCATATCACTCATGTTACAAAGTCTTTAGTAAAACATGATCGAGACCATCCTAAGATGCAAATGTTAAACAATCCATATTACAAATAAAACATAGTGAAATTTAGAAAAATATTCATGCATAATACGGACCATTAAAAGTGACTTATGGCTCTGCTGAATGTTTTGACATTTTGAACCATGGTTCCCAAGAAGTTTTGCGTTTAGAAAATTACTAGCACATATTATACATGTAAGGTCTCACCACCCCTTATAAATGCTAGCTAGTGCACATCAAAAGGACTTGATGGTTATTGCATATTTAATAGGATCAATACAGAGCATCCTATACCTCATAATGTCTAAGGCATGGTTATGCGTACAAACCTACCTTTAACTGCTTTCAGGATATGCAATATTAGACGCACCTTTACTTAAATTCGTTTTAGAACCCAATATCAGTCAACCTTTTCTGCGTACCAGTTGGTAACTGGATATAAGCTTGACATTCGTATTCTTACGCATTTTTGGTTGCACTTTATATGTGCCATTACGAGTCCACATCGTGCTATGACGGGTCATGAAAACATTAAGTAGTTATGTTGGTTATTTACTCCCAACAATTATCTGCGTGTTAAAACCTTTGGCATGAGATCTCTTTCCGCTAAATTTGCGGGTTGTCATTTTAATGAGATAGTCTTCCCTTCGTTAGATGGAGATAAGAAAAAGTATTTTCTATGGGAACGATAGAAATTGTCATGGTGCATTCCCACTGTGTCTCATATTTATTCTTGTACTCCACAAATGTAAATGTGAAGTTACATAGAATAATCGATTTCAGAAAGTGCACTTATATCGAAAACGTGACAAGACCACACATACCAGCTGTAAATGTGCCTGCAAGGTTAGAAATCCTCAGTATGGGGTACACCATATACTAAAGTGTTGTAACTACACTTGGTGAAAGTTTAGTTAAGGCCGTGGATCCATAAAGGAAGATGGAAATACCACCAGGTTCAATAATTGTTCACCTAGAAAGGAAGTAGATGAGTAAGGCACAACCTAAGTAATTTGTATTAATAATGAAATCATCACATTTGATTGTCACTGACTATGTACATGAATCAATGTTGGAGGACGCTCCGAAGTTTAATGATTCCAGAGAATAATGTAGTCCTAAAGGATTATGAGAACACACACGAGTCAATGGAAATATCTTGCGAGCATATTAATAATTTTTTTTTTATAAAATTGCTCAATAAAATAGCGCACGACGATATCGAACCATGCTTCTTATTGTTTAATGTCAACAAAGAGCATATTTGGCCTACACAATCCAAGTAGAACTTGGTTCTTTGACAAATATACAGGTATTTGGTGTGGTAGTGCTAACCAACCAAGTGTAAAGCCTATGGGACATACATAATTATTTGTCATAGAGCACAGTGGGAAGAATGAAGTCTCAAAGTATCAATACTACCCTTGTGGCGCGAGGTTTCTCACAAATCCCTGGAATTGTCTTCTTGTAATGAACGTTATAGCGTTCCGCTACTTAGTTATATTGGTTGTTCAAAATGAATTGAAATGTAGCATATGTATGTGGTAGTTATGTATCTCTGAAAGAATCAAGAGATAACACATATTTACAAAGTAGTTGATAGCCTTTTGTTTCCCAAATCAAGTGACTCTAAATCACAGAGTGCGTTTATAGTTAGATAGAACGCTCATTTATAGATTGAAGAAATCAGGCGGATGTGGTATACCAGTCTAAGTGGCTATTTGATTTGGAGGGGATAGAGAAGTAAGTTATTTTTACTTGCATATTCACAAGAAAGTTCCTGATTTGGAATTGTAGCTGTCTATGACGATGGTACAGACATGATGGGTGCTCTTGATGCAATAAGAGACCTTAAAGGCTATTTGAAATCCAAATTTGAGATGAGAAATCCAGGGAAAGCTCAATCGAAAATTGAGCTTGTGGCATATTATTCCACCGGTTTGCAAAGGTCTAAAGTTATCAAGCAATTTAAAAAGGACATGGCCTGCTAGAACTCCCATGGTTAGTCGAGGTTCAAATGTAAGTAAATGACCAATTCGTCTAAAGGAAGATGACGAAGATGTGTCGGGAGATGAATTTCCATTATCTAAGTATAATAGACGCATTATTGTACTTAGCATAATATACTCGACCAAATGTTACATCCCTAGTGAACATGTTAGCTAGATATAGCTCAGCACCAACGCAACATCATTGGAATGGTATAATTAATGTAATCATGTACTTAAAAGTAACCATTGACTTGAGTTTACTTTATCCCTGCAAAGACATAATAAAAAAGTGAATGCTAAAGTAACTGCAATCCAAAGGTTGTTGATTATGAAGGAACAATAATATTTTTTCCAACGAAAGTAATCAGGTGGAGATATGGTAGACTATTTTCTAGGTCATTACCGATATTCAGTTTCGAAAAGTACATGACTAAAGGAACTTTCTGCAACAATTTTGAAAGTAATCATGTGGAGGATCCAAGGATATGATGACATATTTTACTTCGAAATTGAAGCCGTGTTGTACTCTTTTTCTCTTCGATCGAGAATAGTTTCTCCTGAAGGGTTTTGTTACTCGACAAGGTTTTTAACGAGACAACATTAAAAACATCAAGTATGTTGAACGTTGAAAACATAAATATCACATTTATATTACTGAAAATATCTGAATCAAAGAAATGAAACGCGATAGCTTGTTAAGAAACGTAACTTCCAAAATCAACAACTTATCAACATTCAAGTCACCAAAGTAAAGTGTGATGAACTATTTTCCACTGCAATACTAACACATTAATTCACATTATTTTTTTTACTTGATGGTTTTAAGAGGAAGTAAAACAAATAACAAGAAATTCAATAACCTATTACAATGAAAGATACAATAAGCAAATAAATCGAGAAGAGAAAGATCGAAATATTACGCGAAAATCGTACCAAATTCTTGTATGGAGAGTAGAGAGAAGGAATAGTGTTAGGAAATAAATCCAACCATTTTGAATAATTTTCTTCTTGAAGAAGAGATTCTCTTGTAAAATAAGAATAATTTGTCTAATATCTTATCATCTTGCAGACGGATGTTTAAAATACTTTTTTTTAACTTGAAAGTAATCGTACCAAGTTTGGATCTACTTGAGGCGGATGATTTGAAAACTATAAAATCCTTTTTTTAAAGGTTAAAACAAAACAAACAACCAACAAAAGAAGAGAAGAAAAACTACAAATCTAAAGAAGGCCAGTGTAGTCAAAATCGCTCTCGAAGGACGATTATTTGCCGAGTAACCGCTACAAGCTATATGATCGAGGCGATTTCCGACTTCGAATCATTTCTGATTTTAACGATTAGGACGGCTGATTTGGACCGATTTTTGAGCAAAACGAGTTGACAATTCTTCCGAGTTGGCCTTGCATGCACCAAAATCAGCAAATAAAAAATTCCACAACCCCTCAAACGGGAGTTATTAAATGGGAAAACATCTGTAAACATTATAATAGGTTCAATATAAAAATATTACACACTTAATCACATGATAGTATTGAAAATTTAATTTTAATAGGTAGAATTCATAATTCATGAGCATCAATATATGTAAGTCTCTAATAAATAAGTTCTGAGTATTAGGCCGAGTTTTAACGATTTCCAAGTCCGAACTTTTTTCTCCTTGCTTCCCAACCGAGTAGGACCGAGGAACGATTTCAATTACTTTGAAGAAGACTCATCTAAAAGATCAGTAATACAAGAAGGAGGGGAACATAACCACTTAGTAGGCAGGTGGTTAGTTACAGCAAACGCCCTTAAGGAATGCGCCACAATGTTAGCATCCTTGTTGATAAAACTTAACTCAATGGAACTAAAGAAAGTAAGGTTATTTCTGATTTTGGATATGTAATTATGGATACGCCGGGGATAAGAGGAGTGTTGGTACTTTAAAATGTTTATGACGAATAGAGAGTCATCTTCCAGGATTATATGCCTGAAACCACGGCTAATAGATAGTTCGATACTAATAAGAGCACCATGAGCTTCAGCTTCAATTGGGGAACTGAATCCAAATCATGGGTCCGACAACCTTTAAAACCAATTTTACTATCTTGATCAATTAACGCACAAGCATATCCTCTAGACCCTGCAGCACCATCAAAATTAATCTTTATCTTAAAAGCTGGTGGTGAAGACCAAATGGTGTGTTGAGACTCCAAGATATCTTGCTCAGTGGGAACAGTAAGCTCTTCATATGAGTTATATCCATGTTATACCAGTACAAAGCATTTTGAAGAATATGTTGAATATTAATCATACCCCCATTAAATAATATGTCATTTCTAGTTTCCAGATAATCCAGAGAAGACAAGCACCCATCTTTAACATATTATAACAGAAAACGCGGGATACCAAAATACACCACCAACTTTTTCATAGGCAACCTGTATGGACTAAACTCAAATAAAGTTCCGAGAGTTCAAATTAATGAAAAGTTTATATCTCTTTCTCTCTCAATCAAAATGTAAGCTGATTATTCCATGAGAGTACTTGGACGATTCCAAAGATCAATATCCAAGATCAATCAAGTTGTATCCAACAATTGAGATGGGCCCATCTACTTGAATTGATTTACGTACAACCTGTGATATTTCAATTATAAAGATATAAACAATATAATGCGCAAAAGAAATAACACAGACACCATAAATTTTGTTAACGAGGAAAACGAAAATGCAAAAAAAAAACCCCGGGACCTTGTCCAGATTTGAACACCAAACTGTATTAAGCTGCTATCGACTCTAGCATACTATCATAACTTCAGACTGAAATATAGTTGAGACCAATCTACCGTCATAGCGATTAAGTTACATTCGCGCTCCTTACGCCTATTGAATCCCAGCAGGACTCCGCGCAATTGATTCCCTTATCTGACGTCCTTTACAGCCTAAGAGTTGTTTCAGCTCAATTGAAGACTTTAAACTAATCAGCCTCCCATAGATAAGCCCATATGTGATTTCAGTTCTGATCAAAGATCAAGGTGAGGTAGAAAATCGATTACAATAGAAAAAGTCTAGAAAACCTCAAAATCCGGTCTTATGACTCCCGAAGAGCAACCTAGATTATTATTCACCTCACAAGTAGATACTTGTGGAATTACAAATTCTGAGACGAAGAAACTTTGTGATTTCTATCTATCTTGTTTGTTGGAGCTAAAGGCACGACAAACAAAACAAGATAAGGATACAATAACTATCAAGATAAATATAGTTGGATGATAATTTCATAATTCATATGATTTGAGTGTCTATTCCATACTTGTTTTAGCTATCATTCTTGCATCTATTCTTATTATTACTCTTGTTTTCTCTTATTTATCTCTATTAGGTTAATCTTACAAAAAGGAGCTACAAAGTGATAAAAAAGGATCTAAGAAGAGAAGTATTCCAAGTGCCCAAGTCCAAGAGAAGTGGAAGAAGTGCGACGAAAATGAGTAAAACGCTCAAAATCAAGAGACGGGCTAAAAACCAAGATTAACTCATTAAAATTCAGGATTTCTTATCACCATATGGAATATAATAATGCAAAAAGAATGAGGTCATTCCGAGTTCGGACGAAAAAGTTGTGGGTAAAACAAGTTTTTTTTATCGAATACCGAAGACAAGCCGGTTTGCAAACCGGTATGCAAACGGGAGTAACTGAAATTTCAGTTTGCAAACTGGTATGCAAACAAAATTCCCTGGATTTTATGGAAAATTTTCGTTCCCAAAAAGGGTTTGCAAACCCTGAAGACCCCGAACTATTTTTAGGTCTTTCTTTACTACTTTTAGGTCGGTTTCCGGAACCGACTAGGATACTTGAAAGCCAAGAAATGTAAACCTATATAAATAGGTATTATCCTTTCATATGATATCATCTCATATCATAAGCTAGGGTTTATTCTACATCTAAGCCTAGGGTTTACCCCTTTAGGGGGAAACCACCATTAATCATCTTCTTTGTAATATGAGTAGCTAAATCCGTTGATCATTAAGGATGAACTCAATGTTCTAAGTGTGAAGATTTATTATTAATACAAATTTATTGAGATTTTTTATCATCATCGTTTGTTTTTACCATATCTACGGTTTATGAGTGATTATTAGATTGATTTTTAGAGTGCACGCTAGATTAATCTATTGATTGTTTTATAGATAGTAGAAGTTAGGAGATAAGTAATCTTCGAATAACTCTGTACACAAGTAGAAATCTCGATACCTTACAGAGGGATTCAGTAGAGCAATTGTGTGTAAAAACAACACCAGCAAGTAAACCTTGAGATAAGATTTTAACTACGGGGATTAACCTAATTCACAAAGATTAAAACATTAGATTGAATTACACCTTGAGTGAGCTACTACTTGGTGGTTCGGTTGGATAGAATCTGATATTTGAGAGCTTCTGTATCCGTGGTAAAATGAGTTTTGATGATAGCACTGAGCTAGATGCTATTCTAGGGTTGGTGATGAATGGTTCGAACGAAAGATAGATAAGTATTCTAATCCATTTAACGCTTGGTAACGGCGAAGGATTCCTTAATCATCCATTTCTTCTTATTGTCTTTCTATTTATATTAAAACCAATCCCCCCTTTTGTCTTTTACTTTATTTTGCTAACTCAAATAACCTATCAATTACACAGCGCTCTGTGGGAACGATCTCTTACTAACGCTATATTACTAGTTAATTAGTGGGAAATATCTTTATTAATTTGTTGTGCCTACGACAACCCATCATTGTACCTGGCTTCACGAACCCCTAGGTGAAGTCTTTTTAGTCGCTAAACCTAAAAAGGTTTAAAGGATAGAACGACTTTAGTTTACATCTAGGATACACAAGAATAGTGTCAGGGATTCAAAGATCCCAGTTGTTTGAGGTTCTCCTTATATAGACTTTCAAGATCAAGGTTGCATTAGATTTAAGCTAAGGTAGCTTTGGAATCAAGCAATCAATAATCACTGTTAGATGAAAAAATTTACTTGAGATTAACATAACGAAATATGCACTCTGGTTAGGATGAACCATTATCGAACCGTGTACAATGACATGTTCATGAAGGTTAGCCTAAACTAGGCAATTGAACGATAAGCTTAACCATTTTCATATGACACTTTAAGACTTTAACCTTGAGTCACAAATGTGATCAATCATGTCTACATAGTATTTTTAGAGAGTTTTTCAAATGACGATTATCTAATAGAAATAATTCTGATGCATCTGA
The DNA here is from genome assembly GCF_003573695.1 of Papaver somniferum. Taxonomy (NCBI): domain Eukaryota; kingdom Viridiplantae; phylum Streptophyta; class Magnoliopsida; order Ranunculales; family Papaveraceae; genus Papaver; species Papaver somniferum. Next base: position 1,565,460 of record NC_039367.1, read on the forward strand.
AAATATTCGACAGGGTAAGTACGTGTACCTGGCACGTGTACTATGTACCTGTTCATGACTATTTTTGTCATGGTATGTGTACTTGGTATGTATACCCTTAAGACAAAAAAGGGTTAAAGAACTCACAGATCTTTTATGGTTTGCATACTGGGTATGGGTACCTTTTTGGTTTGGAATCCAACAAATCTTTTCCGTTTTGCACACTATGTATGCGTTCCTTCCTAGTTCACGATTCAATAGACTTTTTATGGTATGAATACCAGGTATGCGTACCAAAAAGTCGTTGTCGAACTATAGTATGCCGGTACGTGTACTAGGTATATGTGTTGCGGCTATGGACTTATAACAGTTCCCCAGTATGTGAACAGTATGCATACTGTCTTGTATCCAGATTTACAATAGTTATATATATCTCTATAATCGATTTGAAACATTCATCTATGACACGTATCACCGTTCTAGGCTAATTTCAAATGATCAAATCTTGAATCATAATTTAGGTCATAAACAATAAATTCTTCTTAACCAAATTCATCAAGTATGAAATTTTTTTCTTAAGCTTAGCATATTTCGAGAAAGAGTATCACGGTAAACTTGACTCAAAATTTATGTTATGCATATAATGTCTAATTTATTCATGCGACAATATCTCATAGATAGAAAGGTGAAAACTTAAGAAATGGGTGGTTCAGTTTTCACTTACCTTTTGTTGATGAAGTTCTCCAAAAGCTTCGATTGATCTTCACCTTTAAACGTCGAACGCAGTAATGTCTGGTACACAACTACACAATTCAATCCCAATCTGAGACTTTAATAAATGTAGACTAGAAATCAATATATAGTTTTGATCAATTAAATTTGACAACAAGCTTGAGATAACTGAAAAGACGAGGGTACCCAAGTACACCACAATATTTTTATTTCAATATATAAGTCCTCTACTGTAGCGCCCCCTAAGCTAGCAGCTAACTAAACCAACAGATTAAACTAAATAAAGAGGCACTATGAATCTAAATCATTTACTTAAATATTCAATTAAGAAATCTGCTATAAAACTTAACCCAAAACTAACCCCGCTCAGAAATATATATATGCAAGAACTCCTTTCAAATGATACATATACAATAGTCATTTGGTTTGCAAATAAAATTGACAACATAATAAACATATATATATTTAACTAATTAACGGAGTCAACTCCTCGAAGCTTTCGTTGTGCACTCTGATCTTTCTTTGAAACTGAAAGTGGAAAAGAGTGAGCACATAGTGACCAGTAGGAATAACATTTAACTTTAAATAAATCATGAGCAAGATTTGGAAAACAATTAATATTTTCCCAAACATCAGTGACCAAGTCACTGGAATGCACAAACATGTATATGGACAAACTCCTTCGTCAAACAATGTATAATATGGTTGTGCAATTCCGAACTCCCAAATCCACACCTAATAATAATATGGATGTTGACAATTCTGAACTTGCAAACCGTCGACCGATATAAGCATAAAAGATGAATTCATGTGGATATAAATGTGAAGGAGCGTACCCTATATACCACATGTGGAAATTCTCATTTCCCATAACAATTCATAATGACATACCTTACAATTCCTGTCCATTTCATGGAAAGATTCAAAGAATCGACAGAATTATCGTAATTGGTGTAAGTATTATAATTTATTTCATAAAATATATAAATAGTTCACAACATTTTAAACAATTTAGTTATCTGAATCATTACATATTATCTTCAATATATCTATTTGTTTATTTCATTATGTGACTGGATATAAGTAAATAACCACTAACATTTGTCATAATGGTTTGGTATTAATATTTTATTATGATTATAGCATTTATTTCTTATTTCTTAGGCCGATAAAATTTAATCATAATTAAATTTTATATTATTGTTATATAATCCTTAAGTTGTACTATTAATAAAAATTACATTTTGTTGTTATTATCCTATAATAATTATAATAATATTTTTATTATTAACATCGATGGTTGAACTCTTATTCTAACTAGTCTTTCAATTATTATTGAGTCCCAAAAGTATTATCAACATTTATGTGATAATAAATTATTGCCCTACTTATAAGTCAAGGTGCTTAAAAAGTATATATATGTAACTTTCAAGATTTATCAATAATACTAATCTCACTATTTTTAGTATTGAATTGTTTACCTGTTCATACTATTTAGATCAATTATTCTCAAATCCATATCAGCTAAATTTATTGGTGTACCCTACAATTTTTACTTCATTACAAACAAACAAATCAATCAATCAAATAATTCTTTTGATTATAGATAGTTTTTTTTAGGGGGATTAAGATTTATCTCACAACCCAACCCAGTTCTAAACTATTCTAGTTCACTAACTGGCACTGGCTATTACTATCGTTTCCCCTATAAGATCTAATAGTGAGCTCTGATACCAACACTGTAGCGCCCCCTAAGCTAGCAGCTAACTAAATCAACAGATTAAACTAAATAAAGAGGCACTATGAATCTAAATTATTTACTTAAACATTCAATTAAGAAATCTGCTACAAAACTTAACCCAAAACTAACCCCGCTCAGAAATATATATATGCAAGCACTCCTTTCAAATGATACATATACAATAGTCATTTGGTTTGCAAATAAAATTTACAACATAATAAACATAGCAATGTTTAACTAATTAACGGAGTCGACTCCTCGAAGCTTTCGCTGTGGATTCTGATCTGTCTTTGAAACTGAAAGTGGAAAAGGGTGAGCACAGAGTGCCCAGTAGGAATAAAATTTAACTTTAAAGAAATCATGAGGAAGATTTGGAAAACAATTAATATTTTCCAAACATCAGTGACTAAGTCACTGGAATGCACAAACATGTATATGGACAAACTCCTTCGTCAAACAATGTATAATATGGTTGTGCAATTCCGAACTCGCAAATCCACACCTAATCGTACATATGGATGTCGACAATTCCGAACTCGCAAAATTTCGACCGATATAAGCACAAAAGCTGAATTCATGTAGATATAAATGTGAAGGAGCGTACCCTATATACAACATGTGGAAATTCTCATTTCCCATAACAATTCATAATGACATACCTTACAAGTCATTTCCATTTTATGGAAATATTCAAAGAATCGACAAAATTATCATAATGGTGTTTATATAAAGCATGGAATGCATGACAGACAATGTATGAGTTGATAAACATAAAATTTTGTAAAACAAAACAATGGTTTCAAAAGAATTAAAGTATTCCCACCTCTTTTGATGACAAGCCATGCCTACCTCGAGATCCATGATCCGCTGGTTCATCATTTGAATCGATCGTTGTTAATATAGACTAACTATTAATCACACAAGAAGTCTAAGAAACTAGCCAAAATGGCTCACATAAGAATCATACAAGTCTAACTAATGGTTTTAAGCCCATTTATTCATCTACACCATTTTATTATCTATATTTAACATATCTAAGGTTTACTAACTCAATTGGATAGGTTCTATAATTCACTTGAATAGTCTCAGGAAGATATACATCTATGTATAAGGAACCAAAGGCTAGATCGAACCTTAAGGGTCCAATTCATATTCATTAGGAAAACTAACTATAAGCCCAAGTTAACTAAACAAGCCCATTAACTAAGGTCCAGTCCATAAGAGCCACCTAACAGTCACTAACGGTCAAACTGATTGTTACATGTCAACTAACAATCAACGTTTAGTCAAGGTCCAAGTCCAGGGTCAAATAGTCAAAGGTTAACTCGGTCACGGTCCACTGAGTCAAATAGGGAATCAGTGAGTCAACTCAGGGTTAGACTGATTCAACTCAGGGTGATGATCTAAGTCAGATAAGTCAGCTAGACTGACTAGGATGACTAATAGGTCTAAACCATTGGTTCAACAACCTTTCACTCTACTTCATGACTAGGCTAATACTAACACACCTATTAACATAACTTCACTAGCCGAAGTACAGTTCAATTGTTCTTAAATAAACTTCAAACTTCAATTACAATTGAAAACTATGCCTACCTGCAATTGCATCTTTTCCAAGCTTCTACAAGAGAAGTTCAACTCCATACAAACATCTAATCCATCATTCCAATACTTCAGTTACATATCCATTCAATCACCAACACACGCAACAATACATATATCCTCTAAACACCACCAACAACTATTGAACTCCCAAACAGATCCCCATTGTATCAATTAAACTCCAGCAACTGCAACTGCAACACCAGCTAGCCCTACACCTGTGAATACTCAATTCAACTTCAGTTCAACATACGAAACCACCACTACCAAATATCTTCCCCACAGATCATGCTTATCCTTCTTAGCTGCACAATGATAGACTAACAACTACAAAACCATTACCCTGATTAACTAATTCATTAACCAAACTTCTTCCCAGAAAAGTTCATGCATAACCCAACTCATTCACCATCTACAAAAACCAAACATAATTGTAATCCCATTATCAGCTCACTCCATCACTCATATCTGAGATTTCACATCAATGCTAGTTCAAAACTCAATTCCCTGTAATTTAACACAACTCCAATACAAAACTTTGTAATTGATAAACCACCACCACCTGTAGTTGCATCAGTTCAACCCATTCAGACAAACAACACCATCAGTTCACTATATATTGACCTAAACTACAACCACAGTTAATACCACACACATACCACCAAAAAGAACAACCATTCCCTGCAGTTGTTCACAATTCAAGCTCTTCTTTCAATCCTGTCCATTCAGTACTAACACCTGTAACTCATCCCACCACCTCCGACAACTCGACAACAGCACAACGTCTCCAACCTTAGATACCACTTCAACTCAAAGCACACTCTTTTCTCAATCACCACCAGAAAATACAAGTACACTTCATCTTAATCCAGTATTAAGACAACCACTACCACCAATATACAACTCCATAATTTCCATACCAACATAACTACTTCTTACTGCTAATTACTTCAACAGTGGCTCAAGCTTCACTGTAAACTTATCATAATTAAACTCAGTTCATCTATAACAAACATGCACATACATCCATCTCAAATCTTAGTTCAATTAACAAACTCAAAAACTCAGTAATCAAAGTAGATAATCATTACTCAGTAAACAAAGAAGAACAATTTACCTCAAATACAAAACCGGAAGGCTTCTTCTTCTTTTAATTGTTCAACACCAATCTTTTCTTCACTGGGAATCGAGAATTGAATTCCAATTCTTCTTGTTATTAACTGGATCTGTAAATTAGCATCATAATCTTCCTCTTTACTTCATTTTCATCAAAACCCATCCATTAATTTCTCCTTAACCATCTCAAATCACATCTTCAATGAATTTCAGAAACCCATCTACTGACTTCTCCTTATTCACCTTTAATTGAATTCTAATTCGATTATCTGAGAAACCCCAATTTCAGTCCCAAACTTCTTTGGTACATTTAAATCTCCAAACATTGATCTAAACCTTCAATTCATTCAACCCATCCATGAATTACTCGACTTCATCATCAATTTACACAAACTTTAATCAAAACCAAATCTCAGAACCCTAACTCCAGATTCTAACCAAACTACCCTTTCTTATGCTTTCCTTGCCAAACCAAAAAAAAAAACACGAGCACCAACAACCAAACTTTAGTGTTTCTATTAATTTTTCCGATCTCAAAATTAAAAATCTTCTCACTGAAGAACGAGAGACGAAGAACAGTGGAAAGAAAAGAAGAAAGAAGAAGAAGAAGAATAAAGAAGAAGAAAAGAATAACGAGTTTATCTCCTCATTGAGATAAGATCGGACAAGATTGATAAAGCCACCTGAACTGATAAGGGCATCCAGGCGGTTAGAATATAAATGATGATTCTACCCTTCGTACTTATCTAAAGATATCTTCTTCGTCTGATATCCGAATGACACGTTCGATTAGTCAATTATGTGTAACTCTTCGAGATCTATTCATCGGTACTAATTTCACATCTAGTTCGTTGTTAGATTAATTTCTAATAATTAACGTTTGAGTTACACTAATCGAGTAGTTATCGCCTAATTCGTCACTTGACCGGTCTAATAGCGTTGACGAGCTTAAGGGTCCTTACATTCTCCCCACCTTATATCATTTTCGTTCTCGAAAATCAAACTATTCTTCTGGTCTTCAAAAACTCCCCACTTTATAGAATAACCGCATCTCTTATTTAAGCGCAAACAACATAAACAAAGTACAAACCTATATGGCTCTATAACTAAAATCTAAAATTTGTAGATCTAAGTTCAATTATGCTGAGTTAAGTTCTATCAAATACGGAAGTCTAAGTTTCTTACACTAATTTCTATCTTATAAAACACTTGTCTCTAATTACAAAGGAGATTCCTACGAATTTATTTGTAAGTGAATTTATCGGTTTTCTAAAGAATAATACTAAGCTTCTATGATCGGTCATCTCTGGATGCAGTTTCCCTGTCAAGGTTGGCCAAGCCCAACAATGCCTTCCTACGAACAGAGAAAACACAACCTTCACTATTCCTCAGTGCTGGATTGACTAATTATTAATTTATTAAAATTAATCAGTCTCTAAAATTTTATCGTAATTGGTGTAAGTATTATAATTTATTTCGTAAAATATATAAATAGTTCACAACATTTAAAAAAATTTAGTTATCTGAATCATTACTGGCACTGGCTATTCCTATTGTTTCCCATATAAGATATAATAGTGAGCTCTGATACCAACACTGTAGCGCCCCCTAAGCTAGCAGCTAACTAAACCAACAGATTAAACTAAATAAAGAGGCACTATGAATCTAAATCATTTACTTAAACATTCAATTAAGAAATCTGTTACAAAACTTAACCCAAAACTAACCCCGCTCAGAAATATATATATATACAAGAACTCCTTTCAAATGATACATATACAATAGTCATTTGGTTTGCAAATAAAATTTACAACATAATAAACATAACAATATTTAACTAATTAACGGAGTCGACTCCTCGAAGCTTTAGCTGTGCACTCTGATCTGTCTTTGAAACTGAAAGTGGAAAAGGGTGAGCACAGAGTGCCCAGTAGGAATAACATTTAACTTTAAAGAAATCATGAGCAAGATTTGGAAAACAATTAATATTTTCCCAAACATCAGTGACTAAGTCACTGGAATGCACAAACATGTATATGGACAAACTCATTCGTCAAACAATGTATAATATGGTTGTGCAATTCCGAACTCGCAAATCCACACCTAATCGTACATATGGATGTCGACAATTCCGAACTCGCAAAATTTCGACCGATATAAGCACAAAAGCTGAATTCATGTAGATATAAATGTGAAGGAGCGTACCATATATACAACATGTGGAAATTCTCATTTCCCATAACAATTCATAATGACATACCTTACAAGTCCTTTCCATTTCATGGAAAGATTCAAAGAATCGACAGAATTATCATAATCCTATTTATATAAAGCGTGAAATGCATGACAGACGATATATGAGTTGATGAACATAAAATTTTGTAAAAGAAAATAATTTTTTCAAAAGAGTTAAAGTACTCCCACCTCTTTTGATGACAAGCCATGCCTACCTCGAGATCCACGATCCGCTGGTTCATCCTTTGAATCGATCGTTGTTAATATTGACTAACTATTAATCACACAAGAAGTCTAAGAAACTAGCCAAAATGGCTCACATAAGAATCATACAAGTCTAACTAATGGTTTTAAGCCCATTTATTCATCTACACCATTTTATTATCTATCTTTAACATATCTAAGGTTAACTAATTCAATTGGATTGGTTCTATAGTTCACTTGAATAGTCTCAGGAAGATATATATCTATGTGTAAGGAACCAAAGGCTAAATCGAACCTTAAGGGTCCAATTCATATTCATTAGGAAAACTAACTATAAGCCCAAGTTAACTAAACAAGCCCATTAACTAAGGTCCAGTCCATAAGAGCCACCTAACAGTCACTAACGGTCAAACTGATGGTTACATGTCAACTAACAGTCAACGTCTAGTCAAGGTCCAAATCCAGGGTCAAATAGTCAAAGGTTAACTCGATCAAGGTCCACTGAGTCAAATAGGAATCAGTGAGTCAACTCAGGGTTAGACTGATTCAACTCAGTCAGATAAGTCAGCTAGACTGACTAGGATGACTAATAGGTCTAAACCATTGGTTCAATAGCCTTTCAATCTGCTTCATAACTAGACTGATACTAACACACCTATTAACAGAACTTCACAAGCCGAAGTACAATTCAATTGTCCTTAAATAAACTTCAAACTTCAATTACAATTGAAAACTATGCCTACCTACAATTGCAGCTTTTCCAAGCTTCTACAAGAGAAGTTCAACTCCATACAAACATCTAATCCATCATTCTAATACTTCAGTTACATATCCATTCAATCACCAACACATACAACAATACATATATCCTCTAAACACCACCAACAACTATTGTACTCCCAAACAGATCCCCATTGTATAAATTAAACTCCAGCAACTGCAACTGCAACACCAGCTAGCCCTACACCTGTGAATACTCAATTCAACTTCAGTTCAACATACGAAACCACCACTACCAAATATCTTCCCCACAGATCATGCTTATCCTTCTTAGCTGCACAATCATACACTAACAGCTGCAGAACCATTACCCTGGTTAACTCATTCATTAACCAAACTTCTTCCCAGACAAGTTCATGCATAACCTAACTCATTCACCATCTACAACAACCAAACATAATTGTAATCCCATTTTCAGCTCACTCCATCACTCATATCTGAGATTTCACATCAATGCTAGTACAAAACTCCATTCCCTACAATTTAACACAACTCCACTAGAAAGCCTTGTAACTCATAAACCACCACCACCTGTAGTTGCATCTCAACATTATCAACTCAACCCATTCAGACAAACAACACCATCAGTTCACTATATATTGACCTAAACTACAACCAAAGCTCATACCACACACATACCACCACAAAGAACAACCATTCCCTGCAGCTGTTCACAATTCAAGCTCTTCTTTCAATCCTATCCATTCAGTACTAACACCTGTAACTCAGCCCACCACCTCCGACAACTCGACAACAACACAACGTCTCCAACCTTAGATACTACTTCAACTCCAAGCACACTCTTTTCTCAATCACCACCAGCAAATACAACTACACTTCATCTTAATCCAGTATTAAGACAACCACTACCACCAATATACAATTCCATAATTTCCAGACCAACATAACTACATCTTACTGCTAATTACTTCAACAGTGGCTCAAGCTTCACTGTAAACTTATCATAATTCAACTCAGTTCATCTATAACAAACATGCACATACATCCATCTCAAATCTTAGTTCAATTAACAAACTCAAAAACTCAGTAATGAAAGTAGATAATCATTACTCAGTAAACAAAGAAGAACAATTTACCTCAAATACAAAACCGGAAGTCTTCTTCTTCTTTTAATTGTTCAACACCAATCTTTTCTTCATTGGGAATCGAGAATTGAATTCCAATTCTTCTTTTTATTAACTGGATCTGTAAATTAGCATCATAATCTTCCTCTTTACTTCATGTTCATCAAAACCCATCCATTAATTTCTTCTTAACCATCTCAAATCACATCTTCAATGAATTTCAAAATCCCATCTACTGACTTCTCCTTATTCACCTTTAATTGAATTCTAATTCGATTCTCTGAGAAACCCTAATTCCATTCCCAAACTTCTCTGCTATAGTTCGATCTCCAAACATCGATCTAAACCTTCAATTCATTCAACCCATCCATGAATTACTCGACTTCATCATCAATTTACACAAACTTCAATCAAAACCAAATCTCAGAACCCTAACTCCAGATTCTAACCAGTTTAACCTTTCTTATGCTTTCCTTGCCAAACCAAAAAAAACACGATCACCAACAACCACACTTTAATGTTTCTATTAATTTTTCCGATCTCAAAATTAAAAATCTTCTCATTGAAGAACGAGAGATGAAGAACAGTGGAAAGAGAAGAAGAAAGAAGAAGAAGAAGAAGAAGAAGAAGAAGAAAGAAGAAGAAAAGAATAACGAGTTTATCTCCTCATCGAGATAAGGTCGGCCAAGATTGATAAAAGAACCTGAACTGATAAGGGCAGCCATGCGGTTAGGATATAAATGATGATTTTACCCTTCGTACTTATCTAAAGATATCTTCTTCGTCTGATATCCGAATGACACGTTCGATTAGTCAATTCTGTGTAACTCTTCGAGATCTATTCATCGGTACTAATTTCACATCTAGTTGGTTGTTAGATTCATTTCTAATAATTAACGTTCGAGTTATACTAATCGAGTAGTTATCGCCTAATTCGTCACTTGACCGGTTTAATAGCGTTGACGAGCTTAAGGGTCCTTACATTCTCCCCACCTTATATCATTTTCGTTCTCGAAAATCAAACAATTCTTCTGGTCTTCAAAAACTCCCCACCTTATAGAATAACCGCATCTCTTATCTAAGCGCAAACAACATAAACAAAGCACAAACCTATATGGCTCTATAACTAAAATCTAAAATTTGTAGCTCTAAATTCAATTACACTGAGTTAAATTCTATCAAATACGGAAGTCTAAGTTTTTTACACTAATTTCTATCTTATAAAACACTTGTCTCTAATTACAAAGGAGATTCCTACAAATTTATTTCTAAGTGAATTTATATCTATCGGTTTCCTAAAGAATAATACTAAGCTTCTATGATCGGTCATCTCTGATTGCAGTTGCCCTGTCAAGGTTGGCCAAGCCTAACAATGCCTTCCTACGAACAGAGAAAACACAACCTTCACTATTCCCCAGTGCTGGATTAACTAATTATTAATTTATTAAAATTAATTAGTCTCTAAAATTTTATCGTAATTGGTGTAAGTATTACAATTTATTTCATAAAATATATAAATAGTTCACAACATTTTAAACAATTTAGTTATCAGAATCATTACATATTATCTTCAATGTATCTATTTGTTTATTTCATTATGTGACTGGATATAGTAAATAACCACTAACAATTTGTCATAATCGCTTGGTATTAATATTTTATTATCATTATAACATTTATTTCTTATTTCTTAGACCGATAAAAGTTAATCGTAATTAAATTTTATATTATTGCTAAATAATCCTTAAGTTGTACTATTAATAAAAATTACATTTTGTTATTACTATCCTATAATAATTATAATAATATTTTTATTATTCTAACTAGTCTTTCAATTATTATTGAGTCCCAAAAGTATTATCAGCATTTATGTGATAATAAATTATTGGCCCTACTTATAAGTCAAGGTGCTTAAAAAGTATATAAATTAACTTTCAAGATTTATCAATAATACTAATCTCACTATTTTTAGTATTGAATTGTTACCTGTTCATACTATTTAGATCAATTATTCTCAAATCCATATCAGCTAAATTTATTGGTGTACCCTACAATTTTTACTTCATTACAAACAAACAAATCAATCAATCAAATAATTCTTTTAATTATAGATAGCTTTTTTTTTTGGGGATTAAGATGTATCTCACAACCCAACCCAGTTCTATACTAATCTAGTTCACTAACTGTCACTGGCTATTCCTTTGTTTCCCATATAAGATCTAATATTGAGCTCTGATACCAACAATGTAGAGCCCCCTAAGCTAGCAGCTAACTAAACCAACAGATTAAACTAAATAAAGAGGCACTATGAATCTAAATCATTTACTTAAACATTAAATTAAGAAATCTGCTACAAAACTTAACCCAAAACTAACCCCGCTCAGAAATATATATATATACAAGAACTCCTTTCAAATGATACATATACAATAGTCATTTGGTTTGCAAATAAAATTTACAACATAATAAACATATAAATATTTAACTAATTAACGGAGTCGACTCCTCGAAGCTTTCGCTGTGCACTCTGATCTGTCTTTGAAACTGAAAGTGGAAAAGGGTGAGCACAGAGTGCCCAGTAGGAATAACTTTTAACTTTAAAGAAATCATGAGCAAGATTCGGAAAACAATTAATATTTTCCCAAACATCTGTGACTAAGTCACTGGAATGCACAAACATGTATATGGACAAACTCCTTCGTCAAACAATGTATAATATGGTTGTTCAATTTCGAACTCGCAAATCCACACCTAATCGTACATATGGATGTCGACAATTCCGAACTCGCAAACTTTCGACCGATATAAGCATAAAAGCTGAATTCATGTAGATATAAATGTGAAGGAGCGTACCCTATATACCACATGTGGAAATTCTCATTTCCCATAACAATTCATAATGACATACCTTACAAGTCCTTTCCATTTCATGGAAAGATTCAAAGAATCGACAGAAGTATCATAATGCTGTTTATATAAAGCATGGAATGCATGACAGGCAATGTATGAGTTGATAAACATAAACTTTTGTAAAAGAAAACAATGGTTTCAAAAGAGTTAAAGTATTCCCACCTCTTTTGATGACAATCCATGCCTACCTCGTGGTTCATCCTTTGAATCGATCGTTGTTAATATAGACTAACTATTAATCACACAAGAAGTCTGAGATACTAGCCACAATGGCTCACATAAGAATCATACAAGTCTAATGGTTTTAAGCCCATTTATTCACCTACACCATTTTATTATCTATCTTTAACATATCTAAGGTTTACTAATTCAACTGGATTGGTTCTATAGTTCACTTGAATAGTCTCAGGAAGATATACATCTATGTATAAGGAACAAAGGCTAAATCGAACCTTAAGGGTCCAATTCATATTCATTAAGAAAACTAACTATAAGCCCAAGTTAACTAAACAAGCCCATTAACTAAGTACCAGTCCATAAGAGCCACCTAACAGTCACTAACGGTCAAACTGACGGTTACATGTCAACTAACAGTCAACGTCTAGTCAAGGTCCAAATCCAGGGTCAAATAGTCAAATGTTAACTCGGTCAAGGTCCACTGAGTCAAATAGGGAATCGGTGAGTCAACTCAAGGTTAGACTGAGTCAACTCAGTCAGATAAGTCAGCTAGACTGACTAGGATGACTAATAGGTCTAAACCATTGGTTCAACAGCCTTTCACTCTGCTTCATATCTAGACTGATACTAACAAACCTATTAACAGAACTTCACTAGCTGAAGTACAGTTCAATTATTCTTAAATAAACTTCAAACTTCAATTACAATTGAAAACTATGCCTACCTGCAATTGCAGCTTTTCCAAGCTTCTACAAGAGAATTTCAACTCCATACAAACACACACAACAATATATCTTCTAAACACCACCAACAACTATTGAACTCCCAAACAGATCCCCATTGTATCAATTAAACTCCAGCTAGCCCTACACATGCGAATACTCAATTCAGCTTCAGTTCAACATACGAAACAACCACTACCAAATATCTTCCTCACAGATCATGCTTATCCTTCTTAGCTACACAATCATACACTAACAGCTGCAGAACCATTACCCTGATTAACTCATTCATTAACCAAACTTCTTCCCAGACAAGTTCATGCATAACCTAACTCATTCACCATCTACAACAACCAAACATAATTGTAATCCCATGTCAGCTTACTCCATCACTCATATCTGAGATTTCACATCAATGCTAGTTCAAAACTCCATTCCCTATAATTTAACACAACTCCAATACAAATCCTTGTAACTCATAAACCACCACCACCTGTAGTTCACTATACAAAGCCTCCATCTCAACATCATCAACTTAACCCATTCAGACAAACAACACCATCAGTTCACTATATATTGACCTAAACTACAACCAAAGCTCATACCACACACATACCACCATAAAGAACAACCATTCCCTGCAGCTGTTCACAATTCAAGCTCTTCTTTCAATCCTATCCATTCAGTACTAATACCTGTAACTCAGCCCACCACCTCCGACAACTCTGACAACAGCACGAAGTCTCCAACCTTAGATACTACTTCAACTCCAAGCACACTCTTTTCTCAATCACCACCAGCAAATACAACTACACTTCATCTTAATCCAGAATTAAGAAACCACTACCACCAATATACAATTCCATAATTTCCAGACCAACATAACTACTTCTTACTGCTGATTACTTCAACAGTGGCTCAAACCTCACTGTAAACTTATCACAATTCAACTCAGTTCATCTATAACAAACATGCACATACATCCATCTCAGTTCTTAGTTCAATTAACAAACTCAAAAACTCAGTAATGAAAGTAGATAATCATTACTCAGTAAACAAAGAAGAACAATTTACCTCAAATACAAAACCGGAAGTCTTCTTCTTCCTTTAATTGTTCAACACCAATCTGTTCTTCACTGGGAATCGGGAATTGAATTCCAATTCTTCTTGTTATTAACTGGATCTGTAAATTAGCATCATAATCTTCCTATTTACTTCATGTTCATCAAAACCCATCCATTAATTTCTCCTTAACCATCTCAAATCACATCTTCAATGAATTTCAGAAACCCATCTACTGACTTCTCCTTATTCACCTTTAATTGAATTCTAATTCGATTATCTGAGAAACCCTAATTTCATTCCCAAACTTCTCTGCTACAGTTCGATCTCCAAACATCGATCTAAAACTTCAATTCATTCAACCCATCCATGAATTACTCGACTTCATCCTCAATTTACACAAACTTCAATCAAAACCAAATCTCAGAACCCTAACTCCAGATTCTAACCAATCTACCCTTTCTTCTTCTTTCCTTGCCAAACCAAAAAAAAACACGAGCACCAACAACCAAACTCTAGTGTTTCTCTTAAGTTTTCTGATCTCAAAACTAAAAATCTTCTCACGGAAGAACGAGAGATGAAGAACAGGGGAAAGAGAAGAAGAAAAAAGAAGAAGAAGAATAAGAAGAAGAATAAAGAAGAAGAAAAGAATAACGAGTTTATCTCCTCATTGAGATAAGGTCGGCCAAGATTGATAAAGACACCCGAACTGATAAGGGCAGCCAGGCGGTTAGGATATAATGACCATTCTACCATTCGTACTTATCTAAAGATATCTTCTTCGTCTGATATCCGAATGACACGTTCGAGTAGTGAATTCTGTGTAACTCTTCGAGATCTATTCATCGGTACTAATTTTGCGTCGAGTTCGTTGTTAGATTAATTTCTAATAATTAACGTTTGAGTTAGACTAATCGAGTAGTTATCGGCTAATTCGTCACTTGACCGGTCTAATAGCGTTGACGAGCTTAAGGGTCCTTACATCTACCTATTGTGATCGTCTATGGACAGAGTCGATACAATACAAAAATTCGGTTCACACTTCGTGTGATCGTCTATGGATATGATATCGAGACAATACAACAACAAGATAACTTGTGTGATTGACTATGGATAAAAGATCGAGACAATACAACAACAAAGTGTGTTACTTGATAACTGGTTCGGTAATAACCAAAATCTATAGAATAACTATCAAGTATTGCGGAGTTAACGTACAAGTGTAATTTACTTTTTTAATTATAATAAAAACAATTACAATTACGGAATGGAAAAGTAAATGACACAATAAGATTTTGTTAATGAGGAAACCGTAAATGCAAAAAAACCCTGGGACCTAATCCAGTTTTGAATACTCTCAGAATTAAGCCGCTATAGAAAATCTAATACTCACTTCATATAGTTCAGACCAAGCAGACTACCTTCCCTCAGTATCCCCGCGCCTTCAACTTCTAGAGTCACGCACGTGAATAGCAAGTCCTTTGGATCGTATTTCAAACATATAGATGAGACAATATGTTTGGTAACTACTCTACTCAATCTTGCTAAAGATATAGACGAGACAGAGGCTCTTCCATTTAATCTAATAAACTCTTGTCTCTGGTTAGATCAATCTAATTATAACTACCGAGATAGTCAAGTATAGATTCACACTCAATCAATATAGATCTCAAAAGAGAAATGTAGGGAATGCCGGTCTCATGCAACTAATCAATCAGATCAATCAATATAGATTGATTCTAGTTGGATCCCATACGATTAAGATTTGTGCCCTAAATCCGTAAGATACGAAAATTAATAAGAAATCTTCCTCCTCTGCTATTCTTCTTTTATCTTCAAAACCTGCACAACACCACTTGAATCTCTTGTGATCAACCACGCATAGAACGGAATCTGGTAACAATGGATTATCACAAGATTTCTTTAAATTTAACAACAATTATAAACATCCCGTTGGTACTTTTATCTAGTTTGAGTAAATCTTATATCATGAGAGAATATTCCCAAGAATAAAAAAACTAGGTATAATCAAAGTTTCAAAAACCAAACCATTAGTCAATCAAATCAAATTAAAAAATAATAACACTGCAATTATCTAGTTTCCCACCAACAGTACTCGTAGAGCTTCTTGATCCCGCAGAAGTCTTTAAACAAGCGGTCGTAAAATATTTCACCTAATTAGGATCTTCCGAATAGACAGATCCACCAGAAACAACAATAAATGAAGTTTCCTATCTCTTAGTATAGCTAGAAATGCAAACTTAGGTATTTATAGACCAAGGATGTTTTGACACCAAGGAATTTCCCAAAAAGAAAATGTTCTCAAGATATGTAATGAATGCCCAAATTCGGTTTTCTTAATTCCAATAAATGCTTGTCCAATATTTCTGAAATCTCTCAATAGAAAATCTCCAATTAGTAAATGCACATTACTAATTTTTATTCTTGGTGGGACTAGAAATGGTCCTAAAAATTCTAACTGCAAGTGCACAGTGTCGGCAAGCAACACAGGGCAAGCACAGGTCAGTTCCACAGGGACAAGGGGGTGCAAGTGCTATTTTTCTTATTGTAACCAATTTCTAACTGATTACACTAACCAGGGCAGATTACAAGTCAAACTAACATTCATTTCTTTTCACTAACATTAAACAGAACTAACATTAACTTCTCAATCATTAACAGTTATTAACTTCTCAATCATTAAACAGAACTAGCATTTACTTTCCACTAACAGTCATTAACAGAACTAGCATTTACTTTCCACTAACAGTAAACAGAACTAACATTAACTTCTCAATCATTAACAATCAAACTGAACTCAAGACATTCATGGCATTAACTTCAGGCTAGCATTGGATTTCTACTAACATCAAAGTCAACACAGCATTTATTTCTGAAGCATTAAACACTGACTACTCATTCAACATTAATCATTAATCATTGACACTAATCATTTACATTAACTGAACAAGCAGATTTGTAGGCAGAGCATTACACTAATTCAATCATTGAAATTGAAGCAAGGTTACAAAGATAACTAAAGGTGAACAAGCAAATATTGAGGTTAAAATTTCTGAACAGCAATGAAGAGTTGGTGAATCTGATGAATGGGAAACTAGGGTTTGAGAATTCACCTCTCAGCCCATACTATCATGTTAACTATTGCACTTCTCAGCTTCTTTAAGTGGATAAATTATCTCCAATCACTAAATCAAGGCAAGCATTAGTTGTCTGCTTAAAGAACAACTAATCAAAACACAATAACAAGCAATTGAGAGTAAGTGAACATACATAGATGGATTCTAACTACCTAGGATGCTTGACATTCTAGGTGAAAGCAATATGTTGTTCATCAACAAAAATACATCCTACACAGTGATATTATCATACATCAGTAGCAATAGGCACACATCCTAGCATTAAGGCTAAGGGTTTCATCTAAACCCTAGTTAGGATGTTTAGTTCATGAGTAGAGGGCCTAACATGATACTAACAGTGTTGGTGTACATGGAGAATTCAAAAGTGACAGGACACAAGCCAATTGCCAATTGATTGATAATTTTTCACTCTAATTAAACTTGGGTCTCTCTCCCCTCCCTTCACAATGTTCCACAGTGCACAATTTATACCAGAATACAAAACCTAATTGTAAATCCCCAAATCAGAAAATTAGGGTTTTTTAAATTACACAAAATTTACTTACAAACTCCCAAAATTTTCTCGACCCATGCCTCCTCTAGTCCTTGTTGTCGATTACCCATGCTTTCTTCTGCTCCTCTGCTACGAATTCAGTTCCCATCAACCTAGTTCTCTCATGTCAAAACCCTAACAGTGGGTAGGGTTAATGAAATGGGTGAAATAGGATGATGGGTTTTGTTGTCGGTTGATGGAGATGGTGGTGTTGTCGGGTGTTTGTGGTGGTGGTGGAGCTCGAGGTCTGGTGGTGGCAGTGGAGTTGCAGGTGATGGTGGTTCTGGAAGTGGTCGGGTGGAGAAGATGAGATCGAAGTTTTGGGAAGAAGGAAGTGTTTGGGTGGATAATAGGCTTCGGTGCTAGGGTGTGAAGCGGGAGCATCTGATTCGATGTTTGGCGAGCTGAGCTGCTGGATATGGAGATGGTAGGTAGATCGGACGGCTAAGAGAGAAGCAGTTTGTAGCGACCGTTGGATGTGGAACACAACGAAGTCAACGGTGCTAGATTAGGTTAGGTGCTGTAGTGTTGGGCGGAATCATCGGGATTTGATGCACAGTGATGAGGTGACCGCTGGATGACAAAATGGATCCAATCTGACGGCTCTCATGGAAATGGGTATGGATAAAAGAAATGGATTTGGGTAAGGGTTTTGGGCTTTGGATATGCCAAGCCCATATCTTCTTTAAGAACAATTCTTCCTTCTTGAGCCCATTCCTAGCTTTTTGGTCTTGTGCGCAACATTCCTCGCGGCTTCCTTGCGTAATTCCTCCCGGCTTTTCACTACTTTTCTGCTCTTTTTGCTCCGCACTTCATCCAGATTTTATTTGTTACCTAAAAATGCAAAATTAAGTAAGAAAAATATTTATTCTTGAAAACAATGAAAATACAGAATATGGGATAAAATGTAGAATTAATGCGCAAAAGATGAGTTAAATGCCAACAAAAAGGGATAAATATATACAATATTTGGCACTCATCAAATACCCCCAAACCTGAATTTTACTTGTCCTCAAGTAAAAACAAACTAAGGAAATCCTACCTATACCACTGTCGCTGGTCTCTCGAATGCATTTAGCGTATGCACTAAGCCTTTTAAACCACTAAGTGTCCCTAGTGGACGAGTTGAAGTCTCGTGAAGGTTTACCAGAGGTGTGCCTACAAAACCTAAGGACAAAATATAAGCTCATATTCCATCAAACGTGACATGTGCAAAACAGTTAAGCTCACAGCAAAATGGAGATGTCAATCTAGCTATCGAAGGCACAATCCTAGCACTGATAACAAATATAAGACATGTGATAAGAGTGTAAAGTGTATCTACACATGTGTAAAGAAAGATCTGAAGTTATGACTACTAATCACCAAGAGATAGTTTCTCAGGCTAAGAACTGAGGTCGAAATCTAGCTAGCTGTCCGGACTTTACGAGAATTGTGAATGAGTTGGAGGTATCTCACAATTACTCGCGTTGTACATCAATTTGGTTTTGTCGGGAGACATTTGGTTTGGATGGGAAAAAGAAAAATTTTGGTTTTTATGGGAGAAAAAACATTTGGAAAACTTTTTGGTTATTTAGGGAAAGAGTGGACTAGTTTAGTCCACATAGACCGGGTCCTCCAGGTTGGTTGTTTCAATGTCGGGTGGAAATGGCTCAAGGAATGGCTTTAATCTCTGCCCGTTGACTTTGAAAACGTTCTTGTTGGAGACATCCTCCAGCTCTACAGCTCCATGAGGAAAAACTGTGCGTACTAGGTACGGACCCTTCCATCTGGAACGCAGTTTTCCTGGAAAAAGATGTAATCGGGAGTCATACAGCAAGACTTTCTGACCAGGAGTGAAAGATTTGCGTAGAATACGCTTGTCATGAAACATCTTCATCTTCTGCTTATATAACTTGGCACTATCATAAGCCTCATT